>NC_069504.1:702220540-702353466 GCF_027579735.1 Bombina bombina
TTCGCAACACCGCCTTATCCTGATGAAAAATCAGAAAAGGAGACTCACAAGAAAGAGCAGATAATTCAGAAACTCTTCTGGCAGAAGAGATGGCCAAAAGGAACAAAACTTTCCAAGAAAGTAATTTAATGTCCAATGAATGCATAGGTTCAAACGGAGGAGCTTGAAGAGCTCCCAGAACCAAATTCAAACTCCAAGGAGGAGAAATTGACTTAATGACAGGTTTTATACGAACCAAAGCTTGTACAAAACAACGAACATCAGGAAGAATAGCAATCTTTCTGTGAAAAAGAACAGAAAGAGCAGAGATTTGTCCTTTCAAAGAACTTGCGGACAAACCCTTATCTAAGCCATCCTGAAGGAACTGTAAAATCCTCGGTATTCTAAAAGAATGCCAGGAAAAATGATGAGAAAGACACCAAGAAATATAAGTCTTCCAGACTCTATAATATATCTCTCGAGATACAGATTTACGAGCCTGTAACATAGTATTAATCACAGAGTCAGAGAAACCTCTTTGACCAAGAATCAAGCGTTCAATCTCCATACCTTTAAATTTAAGGATTTCAGATCCTGATGGAAAAAAGGACCTTGTGACAGAAGGTCTGGTCTTAACGGAAGAGTCCACGGTTGGCAAGAGGCCATCCGGACAAGATCTGCATACCAAAACCTGTGAGGCCATGCCGGAGCTACCAGCAGAACAAACGAGCATTCCTTCAGAATCTTGGAGATTACTCTTGGAAGAAGAACTAGAGGCGGAAAGATATAGGCAGGATGATACTTCCAAGGAAGTGATATTGCATCCACTGCCTCCGCCTGAGGATCCCGGGATCTGGACAGATACCTGGGAAGTTTCTTGTTTAGATGGGACGCCATCAGATCTATTTCTGGAAGTTCCCACATTTGAACAATCTGAAGAAATACCTCTGGGTGAAGAGACCATTCGCCCGGATGCAACGTTTGGCGACTGAGATAATCCGCTTCCCAATTGTCTACACCTGGAATATGAACCGCAGAGATTAGACAGGAGCTGGATTCCGCCCAAACCAAAATTCGAGATACTTCTTTCATAGCCAGAGGACTGTGAGTCCCTCCTTGATGATTGATGTATGCCACAGTTGTGACATTGTCTGTCTGAAAACAAATGAACTATTCTCTCTTCAGAAGAGGCCAAAACTGAAGAGCTCTGAAAATTGCACGGAGTTCCAAAATATTGATCGGTAATCTCACCTCCTGAGATTCCCAAACTCCTTGTGCCGTCAGAGATCCCCACACAGCTCCCCAACCTGTGAGACTTGCATCTGTTGAAATTACAGTCCAGGTCGGAAGCACAAAAGAAGCCCCCTGAATTAAACGATGGTGATCTGTCCACCATGTTAGAGAGTGTCGAACAATCGGTTTTAAAGATATTAATTGAGATATCTTCGTGTAATCCTTGCACCATTGCTTCAGCATACAGAGCTGAAGAGGTCGCATGTGAAAACGAGCAAAGGGGATCGCGTCCGATGCAGCAGTCATAAGACCTAGAATTTCCATGCATAAGGCTACCGAAGGGAATGATTGTGACTGAAGGTTTCGACAAGCTGTAATCAACTTTAGACGTCTCTTGTCTGTTAAAGACAGAGTCATGGACACTGAATCCATCTGGAAACCCAGAAAGGTTACCCTTGTCTGAGGAATCAAAGAACTTTTTGGTAAATTGATCCTCCAACCATGATCTTGAAGAAACAACACAAGTCGATTCGTATGAGATTCTGCTAAATGAAAAGACTGAGCAAGTACCAAGATATCGTCCAAATAAGGAAATACCACAATACCCTGTTCTCTGATTACAGACAGCAGGGCACCGAGAACTTTTGTAAAAATTCTTGGAGCTGTAGCTAGGCCAAACGGCAGAGCCACAAACTGGTAATGCTTGTCCAGAAACGAGAATCTCAGGAACTGATAATGATCTGGATGAATCGGAATATGCAGATATGCATCCTGTAAATCTATTGTGGACATATAATTCCCTTGCTGAACAAAAGGTAAGATAGTCCTTACAGTTACCATCTTGAATGTTGGTATCCTTACATAACGATTCAACATTTTTAGATCCAGAACTGGTCTGAAAGAATTCTCCTTCTTTGGTACAATGAAGAGATTTGAATAAAACCCCATCCCCTGTTCCGGAACTGGAACTGGCATAATTACTCCAGTCAACTCTAGATCTGAAACACATTTCAGAAATGCTTGAGCTTTTACTGGATTTACTGGGACACGGGAAAGAAAAAATCTCTTTGCAGGAGGTCTCAACTTGAAACCAATTCTGTACCCTTCTGAAACAATGCTCTGAATCCAAAGATTGTGAACAGAATTGATCCAAATTTCCTTGAAAAAACGTAACCTGCCCCCTACCAGCTGAGCTGGAATGAGGGCCGCACCTTCATGTGGACTTAGAAGCAGGCTTTGCCTTTCTAGCTGGCTTGGATTTATTCCAAACTGGAGATGGTCTCCAAACTGAAACTGCTCCTGAGGATGAAGGATCAGGCTTTTGTTCTTTGTTGAAACGAAAGGAACGAAAACGATTATTAGCCCTGTTTTTACCTTTAGATTTTTTATCCTGTGGTAAAAAAGTTCCTTTCCCACCAGTAACAGTTGAAATAATGGAATCCAACTGAGAACCAAATAATTTGTTACCCTGGAAAGAAATGGAAAGTAAAGTTGATTTAGAAGCCATATCAGCATTCCAAGTTTTAAGCCATAAAGCTCTTCTAGCTAAAATAGCTAGAGACATAAACCTGACATCAACTCTGATAATATCAAAAATGGCATCACAGATAAAATTATTAGCATGCTGAAGAAGAATAATAATATCATGAGAATCACGATGTGTTACTTGTTGCGCTAAAGTTTCCAACCAAAAAGTTGAAGCCGCAGCAACATCAGCCAAAGATATAGCAGGTCTAAGAAGATTACCTGAACACAGATAAGCTTTTCTTAGAAAGGACTCAATTTTCCTATCTAAAGGATCCTTAAACGAAGTACCATCTGACGTAGGAATAGTAGTACGTTTAGCAAGGGTAGAAATAGCCCCATCAACTTTAGGGATCTTGTCCCAAAATTCTAATCTGTCAGACGGCACAGGATATAATTGCTTAAAACGTTTAGAAGGAGTAAATGAATTACCCAAATTATCCCATTCTTTGGAAATTACTGCAGAAATAGCATCAGGAACAGGAAAAACTTCTGGAATAACTACAGGAGATTTAAAAACCTTATTTAGACGTTTAGATTTAGTATCAAGAGGACCAGAATCCTCTATTTCTAAAGCAATTAGGACTTCTTTAAGTAAAGAACGAATAAATTCCATTTTAAATAAATATGAAGATTTATCAGCATCAACCTCTGAGACAGAATCCTCTGAACCAGAGGAATCATCAGAATCAGAATGATGATGTTCAGTTAAAAATTCATCTGTAGGGAGAGAAGTTTTAAAAGATTTTTTACGTTTACTAGAAGGAGAAATAACAGACATAGCCTTCTTTATGGATTCTGAAACAAAATCTCTTATATTATCAGGAACATTCTGCACCTTAGATGTTGAAGGAACTGCAACAGGCAATGGTACTTTACTAAAGGAAATATTATCTGCTTTAACAAGTTTGTCATGACAATCAATACAAACAACAGCTGGAGGAATAGCTACCAAAAGTTTACAGCAGATACACTTAGCTTTGGTAGATTCAGCACTTAACAGCGATTTTCCTGTAGTATCTTCTGACTCAGATGCAACGTGAGACATCTTGCAATATGTAAGAGAAAAAACAACATATATATAAAGCAAAATTGATCAAATTCCTTAAATGACAGTTTCAGGAATGGGAAAAAATGCCAAAGAACAAGCTTCTAGCAACCAGAAGCAATAAAAAATGAGACTTAAATAATGTGGAGACAAAAGTGACGCCCATATTTTTTTCGCGCCAAATAAGACGCC
This sequence comes from Bombina bombina, assembly GCF_027579735.1. Taxonomy (NCBI): domain Eukaryota; kingdom Metazoa; phylum Chordata; class Amphibia; order Anura; family Bombinatoridae; genus Bombina; species Bombina bombina. The sequence continues at coordinate 702,224,517 of NC_069504.1, forward strand.
CACATTATTTGGCGCCTAAATGCTTTTTGGCGCCAAAAATGACGCCACATCCGGAACGCCGACATTTTTGGCGCAAAATAACGTAAAAAAAAGACGCAACTTCCGGCGACACGTATGACGCCGGAAACGGAAATAGAATTTTTGCGCCAAAAAAGTCCGCGCCAAGAATGACGCAATAAAATGAAGCATTTTCAGCCCCCGCAAGCCTAACAGCCCACAGGGAAAAAAGTCAAATTTTAAGGTAAGAAAAATGTTAAAATGCATTATCCCAAATATGAAACTGACTGTCTGAAAATAAGGAAAGTTGAACATTCTGAGTCAAGGCAAATAAATGTTTGAATACATATATTTAGAACTTTATAAACAAAGTGCCCAACCATAGCTAGGAGTGTCACAGAAAATAAGACTTACTTACCCCAGGACACTCATCTACATATAGTAGATAGCCAAACCAGTACTGAAACGAGAATCAGCAGAGGTAATGGTATATATAAGAGTATATCGTCGATCTGAAAAGGGAGGTAAGAGATGAATCTCTACGACCGATAACAGAGAACCTATGAAATAGACCCCTTAGAAGGAGATCACTGCATTCAAATAGGCAATACTCTCCTCACATCCCTCTGACATTCACTGCACGCTGAGAGGAAAACCGGGCTCCAACTTGCTGCGGAGCGCATATCAACGTAGAATCTAGCACAAACTTACTTCACCACCTCCATCGGAGGCAAAGTTTGTAAAACTGAATTGTGGGTGTGGTGAGGGGTGTATTTATAGGCATTTTGAGGTTTGGGAAACTTTGCCCCTCCTGGTAGGAATGTATATCCCATACGTCACTAGCTCATGGACTCTTGCTAATTACATGAAAGAAAAGATTAATTATTTCTGTCACCAAATTTGCACCCCACCCCCTCTGTAGAAGCGCACTTAGGCGGTTGCCTAGTTGACTATATTGTAGCACCGGCCCTGATCTGTAGGGTGGAATAATTAACTGCACAACATTTTACATCTCTACAAAAATAAGGGCACTGTGTAACTTGTTTCCCTTTAATTTGTTTCCAATTATTTACTATACTACTTGCAGAATATTACATGTATTGGAAACTGCTTCTTTATGTTAATTGCTGTAGTTTGTTGCTCATTGTTTTCAAGGACATGCTTATTCAGATGGGCTGAGTCTTCAGAAAGAGCAGATCTTCAATCTCACTATCGCTATACATGGACAATACTTAGGTATTTAAATGTTTATTTTAGGTGATGATTTCAATAAACAAAACCAGCTTTTTTAATTACAAAAAAAAAAAAAAACCTAAATCAGCATTTTTTTTAAAACATGTAATACTCTGCAGTTGGTATAAGACACTGAGAACACTATAAGGGTAAAATGTTACAGTACACTATCTTTTAAAGGCAAGTTTTAAATTATTCTTTTTTTTACCTTATCACTCCCATCTGTTGTCCTTCAGTTTCAATGTCCCAAATCTTCATTGTACTGTCCCAAGATCCAGAACAGAGATGATTCCCACAGGAAGCCAGACACCAGGCCCAGCCCTGTAAAAGCAGGAACCATAAAGATTGTATCTGTACTCATTGTGTATGTGTGTGATTTTCACTGAGTATACTGTACCTTGTGGGTGCCAGTTTTCTCTGTCCCTAAAGCCTTGACAGTGACTTTGTCTATGCCTTGATCAAGTTTTCTCAGGTCCCAAAGACTGACATTTCTATCCCGAGATCCAGATGCACACAAAGCTCCCCCCTGAGACAAGTAGAGTAACCTGATGTCACTTTGTGATGCATCAATATATTCAGATTACATTACATGGAGAGGTTACAGAAAATATCCCTTCTATGTAATGAATTTATGGAGTTGAAGTTTGTTTTGCTTTATTAAAATCCAAAAATGCAGCCATAATAACTATACTTTTCAGAATGCCTATGAGTTCCTTAAAGGGTGAGACCCTCAGGTATTTACATGGTAGTTGTGGTCACATATGGCACATCAATTAGTTCATATTCTTCTTATCTGCTGTTAAAAATATTAATGTTTACAGAAGGTGTGGGAGGGAGCTCCTGGGAAACCTCTGCCTATGTGTAACATAGAGGTAAAATGCTGTTATATGTCTGTGACATCCCACCTGAAGCAGCAGCACGTCATCTACAGATGCAAAGTGACCATCAGCCAGTGAGTAATGTATTGCCTTCTTCCCATTGTCTGACCAACGAGAGAGATGCTCCTCTAGATCAATGCAAGCACTTGGCCAATCAAAATCATCTTCTGTATAAAAAGAAGGAATTATCCTGTTTGATTCTGTGTTTTAAATATATTTTTTAAAAAAAAAAGAAAAAGAAAAACAAAGTGCCCTGATAATTGGGTAAAAGGAGGATGTAAAATGTATGTGTCCTGATCCATGTGTATTAGAATGAGGATGGAAAGATGCGCCCTGACGTACCACAAATGTAAAGTTTTATTTCTGATGTCTGTCTACAACACTCAAAGATGTATGTGTCCTGATGTCTGTGTATCAAGAGAAGATAGGAGTCTTATTTCTGTATATTAAAATTTTTTGTCATTAATTGGTTTCTAATGCCTTTGTACTAATTGGTGTGAAAAATGTATCCCTGTGTCTATGTATTAGGAGGTGTTAAGGACAAATTCTGATTCATTTTTTACTTAAAACCAATATACATTATGTCTATGTATCAGATAAGAAATATGTATTAGATAAGAAATAAGAGTCCAGATATGTTTATCAGATGCATTATTTGCATTATTTTTCTAACTTTCATTAGTTAGAGGTAAAATGTATTTCCTGCTGATATATGTACCCTGATGTCTGTTTATAAGTATATTAGATCTATATATTTGATATGTGTGTGTTAAGAGGAGATAAGAGGCATGTGTCTTGACACCTCTGTATTAGTATAGGAGAAAGGAGTTTTGTATCATAGACTGGCTGCTACATTACCCACCTGATCTGTGCTCAGTTTACTTACGTTCAACCACTGGAAATCTGGCACCAACCCTTTTCTGTACTCGTATCCTCCAAGCAACTTCCTCATTCACAATATCTCTAAATGTTCGACACACTAATGGAAGTACACTGATGATGAACCGGGGTTCCAACTGAGACAGGATCTGTAAAATCAACTCTAGTGGGAGAAGAAGAAGAGCAGATATTTTCCCATCCTCCCCATTCACAGGTGACCTCTTAAGATCTCGCTCCAAATGCTGGGGATCATCTCTTAGCTGCAGGCATGGAGCGTCTGGTAGAGGATGCGGGCGTGTTCCCTGATGAGCTGGTGCACCCAATACCCTAGACACATAATCCTGTGCCTGCCGGTCTAGATCATCTTGATACTCCCCATCTGAATTGTTATCAGACTCGAGCTGTTGATCACTAGCCATGAAAGGAGTGGTGCACGCTATGTGCCTTGTAGAGTGACATATAGAAAAACATAATTTATGTAAGAACTTACCTGATAAATTCATTTCTTTCATATTAGCAAGAGTCCATGAGCTAGTGACGTATGGGATATACATTCCTACCAGGAGGGGCAAAGTTTCCCAAACCTCAAAATGCCCATAAACACACCCCTCACCACACCCACAATTCAGTTTAACGAATAGCCAAGAAGTGGGGTGATAAGAAAAAAAGTGCGAAAGCATATAAAATAAGGAATTGGAATAATTGTGCTTTATACAAAATCATAACCACCACAAAAAAAGGGCGGGCCTCATGGACTCTTGCTAATATGAAAGAAATGAATTTATCAGGTAAGTTCTTACATAAATTATGTTTTCTTTCATGTAATTAGCAAGAGTCCATGAGCTAGTGACGTATGGGATAATGACTACCCAAGAAGTGGATCTTTCCACACAAGAGTCACTAGAGAGGGAGGGATAAAATAAAGACAGCCAATTCCTGCTGAAAAATCCACACCCAAAATAAAGTTTAACGAAAAACAGAAGCAGAAGATTCAAACTGAAACCGCTGCCTGAAGTACTTTTCTACCAAAGACTGCTTCAGAAGAAGAAAATACATCAAAATGGTAGAATTTAGTAAAAGTATGCAAAGAGGACCAAGTAGCTGCTTTGCAGATCTGGTCAACCGAAGCTTCATTCCTAAACGCCCAGGAAGTAGAAACTGACCTAGTAGAATGAGCTGTAATTCTCTGAGGCGGAGTCTTACCCGACTCAACATAGGCAAGATGAATTAAAGATTTCAACCAAGATGCCAAAGAAATGGCAGAAGCTTTCTGGCCTTTTCTAGAACCGGAAAAGATAACAAATAGACTAGAAGTCTTACGAAAAGATTTCGTAGCTTCAACATAATATTTCAAAGCTCTAACAACATCTAAAGAATGCAACGATTTCTCCTTAGAATTCTTAGGATTAGGACATAATGAAGGAACCACAATTTCTCTACTAATGTTGTTGGAATTCACAACTTTAGGTAAAAATTCAAAAGAAGTTCGTAACACCGCCTTATCCTGATGAAAAATCAGAAAAGGAGACTCACAAGAAAGAGCAGATAATTCAGAAACTCATCTGGCAGAAGAGATTGCCAAAAGGAACAAAACTTTCCAAGAAAGTAATTTAATGTCCAATGAATGCATAGGTTCAAACGGAGGAGCTTGAAGAGCTCCCAGAACCAAATTCAAACTCCAAGGAGGAGAAATTGACTTAATGACAGGTTTTATACAAACCAAAGCTTGTACAAAACAATGAATATCAGGAAGAATAGCAATCTTTCTGTGAAAAAGAACAGAAAGAGCAGAGATTTGTCCTTTCAAAGAACTTGCGGACAAACCCTTATCTAAACCATCCTGAAGGAACTGTAAAATTCTCGGAATTCTAAAAGAATGCCAGGAAAAATGATGAGAAAGACACCAAGAAATATAAGTCTTCCAGACTCTATAATATATCTCTCGAGATACAGATTTACGAGCCTGTAACATAGTATTAACCACAGAGTCAGAGAAACCTCTTTGACCAAGAATCAAGCGTTCAATCTCCATACCTTTAAATTTAAGGATTTCAGATCCTGATGGAAAAAAGGACCTTGTGACAGAAGGTCTGGTCTTAACGGAAGAGTCCACGGTTGGCAAGAGGCCATCCGGACAAGATCCGCATACCAAAACCTGTGAGGCCATGCCGGAGCTACCAGGAGAACAAACGAGCATTCCTTCAGAATCTTGGAGATTACTCTTGGAAGAAGAACTAGAGGCGGAAAGATATAGGCAGGATGATACTTCCAGGGAAGTGATAATGCATCCACTGCCTCCGCCTGAGGATCCCGGGATCTGGACAGATACCTGGGAAGTTTCTTGTTTAGATGGGACGCCATCAGATCTATTTCTGGAAGTTCCCACATTTGAACAATCTGAAGAAATACCTCTGGGTGAAGAGACCATTCGCCCGGATGCAACGTTTGGCGACTGAGATAATCCGCTTCCCAATTGTCTACACCTGGAATATGAACCGCAGAGATTAGACAGGAGCTGGATTCCGCCCAAACCAAAATTCGAGATACTTCTTTCATAGCCAGAGGACTGTGAGTCCCTCCTTGATGATTGATGTATGCCACAGTTGTGACATTGTCTGAAAACAAATGAACGATTCTCTCTTCAGAAGAGGCCAAAACTGGAAGAGCTCTGAAAATTGCACGGAGTTCCAAAATATTGATCGGTAATCTCACCTCCTGAGATTCCCAAACTCCTTGTGCCGTCAGAGATCCCCACACAGCTCCCCAACCTGTGAGACTTGCATCTGTTGAAATTACAGTCCAGGTCGGAAGCAGAAAAGAAGCCCCCTGAATTAAACGATGGTGATCTGTCCACCATGTTAGAGAGTGTCGAACAATCGGTTTTAAAGATATTAATTGAGATATCTTCGTGTAATCCTTGCACCATTGCTTCAGCATACAGAGCTGAAGAGGTCGCATGTGAAAACGAGCAAAGGGGATCGCGTCCGATGCAGCAGTCATAAGACCTAGAATTTCCATGCATAAGGCTACCGAAGGGAATGATTGTGACTGAAGGTTTCGACAAGCTGTAATCAACTTTAGACGTCTCTTGTCTGTTAAAGACAGAGTCATGGACACTGAATCCATCTGGAAACCCAGAAAGGTTACCCTTGTCTGAGGAATCAAAGAACTTTTTGGTAAATTGATCCTCCAACCATGATCTTGAAGAAACAACACAAGTCGATTCGTATGAGATTCTGCTAAATGTAAAGACTGAGCAAGTACCAAGATATCGTCCAAATAAGGAAATACCACAATACCCTGTTCTCTGATTACAGACAGCAGGGCACCGAGAACCTTTGTAAAAATTCTTGGAGCTGTAGCTAGGCCAAACGGCAGAGCCACAAACTGGTAATGCTTGTCTAGGAAAGAGAATCTCAGAAACTGATAGTGATCTGGATGAATCGGAATATGCAGATATGCATCCTGTAAATCTATTGTGGACATATAATTCCCTTGCTGAACAAAAGGTAAGATAGTCCTTACAGTTACCATCTTGAATGTTGGTATCCTTACATAACGATTCAATATTTTTAGATCCAGAACTGGTCTGAAGGAATTCTCCTTCTTTGGTACAATGAAGAGATTTGAATAAAACCCCATCCCCTGTTCCGGAACTGGAACTGGCATAATTACTCCAGTCAACTCTAGATCTGAAACACATTTCAGAAATGCTTGAGCTTTTACTGGATTTACTGGGACACGGGAAAGAAAAAATCTCTTTGCAGGAGGTCTCAACTTGAAACAAATTCTGTACCCTTCTGAAACAATGCTCTGAATCCAAAGATTGTGAACAGAATTGACCCAAATTTCTTTGATAAACGTAACCTGCCCCCTACCAGCTGAGCTGGAATGAGGGCCGCACCTTCATGTGGACTTAGAAGCAGGCTTTGCCTTTCTAGCTGGCTTGGATTTATTCCAGACTGGAGATGGTCTCCAAACTGAAACTGCTCCTGAGGATGAAGGATCAGGCTTTTGTTCTTTGTTGAAACGAAAGGAACGAAAACGATTATTAGCCCTGTTTTTACCTTTAGATTTTTTATCCTGTGGTAAAAAAGTTCCTTTCCCACCAGTAACAGTTGAAATAATGGAATCCAACTGAGAACCAAATAATTTGTTACCCTGGAAAGAAATGGAAAGTAAAGTTGATTTAGAAGCCATATCAGCATTCCAAGTTTTAAGCCATAAAGCTCTTCTAGCTAAAATAGCTAGAGACATAAACCTGACATCAACTCTGATAATATCAAAAATGGCATCACAGATAAAATTATTAGCATGTTGAAGAAGAATAATAATATCATGAGAATCACGATGTGTTACTTGTTGCGCTAAAGTTTCCAACCAAAAAGTTGAAGCTGCAGCAACATCAGCCAAAGATATAGCAGGTCTAAGAAGATTACCTGAACACAGATAAGCTTTTCTTAGAAAGGACTCCATTTTCCTATCTAGAGGATCCTTAAACGAAGTACCATCTGACGTAGGAATAGTAGTACGTTTAGCAAGGGTAGAAATAGCCCCATCAACTTTAGGGATCTTGTCCCAAAATTCTAATCTGTCAGGCGGCACAGGATATAATTGCTTAAAACGTTTAGAAGGAGTAAATGAATTACCCAAATTATCCCATTCTTTGGAAATTACTGCAGAAATAGCATCAGGGACAGGAAAAACTTCTGGAATAATTACAGGAGTTTTAAAAACCTTATTTAAACGTTTAGATTTAGTATCAAGAGGACCAGAATCCTCTATTTCTAAAGCAATTAGGACTTCTTTAAGTAAAGAACGAATAAATTCCATTTTAAATAAATATGAAGATTTATCAGCATCAACCTCTGAGACAGAATCCTCTGAACCAGAGGAATCATCAGAATCAGAATGATGATGTTCAGTTAAAAATTCATCTGTAGGGAGAGAAGTTTTAAAAGATTTTTTATGTTTACTAGAAGGAGAAATAACAGACATAGCCTTCTTTATGGATTCAGAAACAAAATCTCTTATATTATCAGGAACATTCTGCACCTTAGATGTTGAAGGAACTGCAACAGGCAATGGTACTTTACTAAAGGAAATATTATCTGCTTTAACAAGTTTGTCATGACAATCAATACAAACAACAGCTGGAGGAATAGCTACCAAAAGTTTACAGCAGATACACTTAGCTTTGGTAGATTCAGCACTTGACAGCGATTTTCCTGTAGTATCTTCTGACTCAGATGCAACGTGAGACATCTTGCAATATGTAAGAGAAAAAACAACATATATATATAAAGCAAAATTGATCAAATTCCTTAAATGACAGTTTCAGGAATGGGAAAAAATGCCAAAGAACAAGCTTCTAGCAACCAGAAGCAATAAAAAATGAGACTTAAATAATGTGGAGACAAGAGTGACGCCCATATTTTTTCGCGCCAAATAAGACGCCCACATTATTTGGCGCCTAAATGCTTTTTGGCGCCAAAAATGACGCCACATCCGGAACGCCGACATTTTTGGCGCAAAATAACGTCAAAAAGTGACGCAACTTCCGGCGACACGTATGACGCCGGAAACGGAAATAGAATTTTTGCGCCAAAAAAGTCCGCGCCAAGAATGACGCAATAAAATGAAGCATTTTCAGCCCCCGCGAGACTAACAGCCCACAGGGAAAAAGTCAAATTTTAAGGTAATAAAAAATGTTAAATTAAAATGCATTATCCCAAATATGAAACTGACTGTCTGAAAAATAAGGAAAGTTGAACATTCTGAGTCAAGGCAAATAAATGTTTGAATACATATATTTAGAACTTTATAAACAAAGTGCCCAACCATAGCTAGGAGTGTCACAAAAAATAAGATTTACTTACCCCAGGACACTCATCTACATATAGTAGATAGCCAAACCAGTACTGAAACGAGAATCAGTAGAGGTAATGGTATATATAAGAGTATATCGTCGATCTGAAAAGGGAGGTAAGAGATGAATCTCTACGACCGATAACAGAGAACCTATGAAATAGACCCCTTAGAAGGAGATCACTGCATTCAAATAGGCAATACTCCTCACATCCCTCTGACATTCACTGCACGCCGAGAGGAAAACCGGGCCCCAACTTGCTGCGGAGCGCATATCAACGTAGAATCTAGCACAAACTTACTTCACCACCTCCATCGGAGGCAAAGTTTGTAAAAACTGAATTGTGGGTGTGGTGAGGGGTGTATTTATGGGCATTTTGAGGTTTGGGAAACTTTGCCCCTCCTGGTAGGAATGTATATCCCATACGTCACTAGCTCATGGACTCTTGCTAATTACATGAAAGAAAATATATAGGCAGAGTGACATATAGAAATTTTTGAATAAATATTTATGCAGTGGGGAAAAATGATGGGGACCTGCTAAACAATGTAATAGTACTATATATATTTAATATAATATATAACCACGATTTCTCAATATCAACAGATAAAAGCTGTGTCTTTGAAGTTACACTAACAGTAGAGAGAAGTGGGAGTTTGCATGTCTGTAAAATGAGGAGGTACAAGCCATATGGATGTCTGGTGTGTTTGTGTGGAAAAGATTAGCATAATAGGTGGTTAATCTCTTTTTTAGGTTTAAAAGGCCATTAAACCCCAAAAATGTCCTTCATGATTCAGATAGAGAATACAATTTTAAGCAACATTTCAATTTATTGCTATTACCTAATTTGCTGCAATCTTTAGATATCCTTTGTTAAAGAAATATCAATGCACATGGGTGAGCCAATCACGAGGCATCTATGTGCAGCCACCTATCAGAAGCTACTGAGCCTATCTAGATATGCTTTTCAGGAAAGAATATCAAGAGAATGAAGCAAATTAGATAATAGAAGTAAATTAGAAAGTTGTTTAAAACGGTATTCTCTGTGTGAATCATGAAAGAAAAAATGTGGGTTTAATGTCCCTTTAATGCTGGAACTCAGTATTAAATAAGAACAATGTCTGTGTATAAGGTAAATAGGAGCATATTTTGCCTGATCTCTTTGTCAGAGGGAGGTGACAGTCATGTGCTTTGATCTGTGAATTAGAATGTGATCATAATGTGTGCATTCTCTGTACTGCCAGCTATGTGTATCAGATCTTCATTTATGTATTAATGATTAGTTATAGTAACAGCATATTAAGAAATAAAGCACTTAAGTGTTAAATCGTCCATGCAGCAAAATCTGAGAGGTATCTTTATAGCTGTTTACTTGAAGAGAAAAATTAAGCAAGTTTGAGAAAGAAAAAAACAAAACCCAAAAACCTAAATGTTTAACTATGCATCTTATCGAGAGTTAAAAACGTTTTGTTTTTATTGCATTAACAATTAGTTAATATGTAAACAAGTTGACATTTAAAAATGTAACACCTTTTGAAATATATATATAAAAAAAAAGCTACATAAACATAAAATTAATATTTTGCATATACCGATAGCCACTGAAATAAATAAGAGAAAATGTTAATTATACGTACTTTTTAAGACTAGAAAATATGAGAATGTGCTGTGTGTGCTTGCTTCCCCTATACATAAACATTCAATTGGTATTCTACAAGTAGTGTATGCTTAGACCTACATAAATATATGGTGATGCGTATACTTTTCAATACGTTAGAAAAATAAGAATGTTTCCATCATTCATTCTTACACTCACTCACCTGTCTCTTGGATCACAGGGTGTACTTCCGACAACTTTCTAGGACGTCATGTCTCCTGGCTGTCAGAGGTTGCCATAGAGACTGTGCGGTAGCCAATAAGAGTACAGTGCTGGGAAGAACCTAATAGAGTTCTATACTGAAAAAGATATTCAATTGACGTTTTGGAAGCCATCTTTAATAAGGGCAACGACTGCTCTTTTTTTTTTTTTTTTAGTATATAATTAGTGTTTGAGTGCGAGACATTAATGTTTTGCCCCGGTTGGTATGGGAGACGGACGACACAATATTACCTTTAATGTCCAGCCACCTATATATTTAACACACTAGTGGTGGTTTGTGAGAGGTCGGACAAGTATCTCTGTATTCTGGGTGTTAATGCTCACCGACCTGGAACAACTGAACTTTGCCTGTGTATGAGACCTGCTGGCAGTGCCACACACGTGCATAGCTTCTAACTTTCCTGCATTAAAGGGGCACGAAACCCCAACATTTTCCTTCATAATTCAGATATCTCATACAATTTTAAACAACATTGTAATTTACTTCTATTGTCTAATTTTATTTATTCTCTTGGTATTATTTGCTGGAGCAGCACCGATGCACTATTAGGAGCCAGCTGAACACATGTGGAGAGCCAGTGAAAAGAGGCATATATGTGCAGCCACCAATCAGGTTAGCACCCAGTAGAGCATTGCTGCCCCTAAGCCTACCTAAGTAGTCTTAACAAAGGATAGCAAGAGAATTAAGTAAATTAGATCATAGAAGCACAGTGGAAAGCTGTTTAAATTGCATGTACTAGCTGAATCATGAAAGTTTAACTATGATTTTACTGTCCCTTTAAAATTGAAAGCTGTATAATAATGTGCCTTCATATTTGAGAATTGTATAATTAATAATGTAACTTGATTTTGTCACATTAGAATAATATTTTGTTATTTTTTCCCCCCATTGATTTCCCTGTCACCCAGAACAAAAGAATCCTTGCTATATACAGATATAGCATGAACTCTGTTTGCACATGTGCAGTCAAGGAAAGACACAGTCTTCAGCTTAATTAGCAGTCAAGGAAAGCACTGATTCAGCTTAGTTAATTAGTAAAGGAATAGTAAACAGGTATTTAAATAAACAGACATAGATTTAATTTTCATTTAGTAGCTAAATATATATTTATATATACACAATATTAACACCTAAACTACCCTGTATTTTCCCTGCTTTTGCAAATAATTATTTTACTAACATGATTGTTGTTGAAAATTAATAATCCACCTTTAAAAAAGCAAATAAGTACAGATAAGGTGGGTTTAAACAAAACATCACAAATAAATTAGCTAAAAGTATTAACCCAAGCCTCCCTATGAAAAAGTGCAACAAGTACAGATGTTACAGCAAAAGGAAGCAAAATAAACAATGAATGTATATTGCAATAATGTTCCATTTTCTGTAATGAAACATTTTGTGTGTTAAAATGCTCAGTTTAAAGTGATGGTAAACTCTCCCCTTTTTAAAATCAGATCCAGAATGTCAGTGATATTTTAGATAGAGTTTAATTAATCAAATATCACTTAAATGCCAAAACTGATTTTAAAAAGGGGAGAGTTTACCATCACTTTAAAGGGACATTAAACACTTTGAGATGGTAATATAAAATGATAAATTGTATATAATAAAACAACTCTGCAATATACTTTAATTATTTATTTTGCCCCCTTTCCTGTAATTCCATTCTGAAATTGTGAGCTTTTCAGTTCCTGTTAGAAATGGAAGTGCAGAACACTGTTAAATCCAGCACAACCATTGGCTGCACACTCTAGTGACCTATTTATAACTGTCCCTAATTGGCCACAGCAGAGAAGGTAACACAAGTTACAACATGACAGCTCCCAGTGTTTTATAGACACTAAAACTTTACACTTATTTTGTCACTTTTTAAACAACTAATGAAACTTTAAAAAATACATCTACATGTTAGTCATGGACTAATCTTTTCTTTGAATGTATCATTCTATCTAGCATGTATTTAGTGTTTAATGTCCCTTTAATGGTCATTTCATGTGGCTGATACATGCAGATTACTGCAAGATGTCAAAGCAAAGTTAGAACCAAAGCAGTTAACACTTTTTTTTTTTTTTTTTTTTTAAAAAAGCAGTCTCACATCATGCTTTTTTTATGTAATAATTTTGAATTGACACCTGAATGTTTTACACACCATTTGATAATCAATACACATTTTGATTTCACTTCACTATTATTATGCTTTGTAAGATTTCATCCAGTTATTTTATCATAGTTTAGTCTGGATGGAAAGGGCACTAACAGCATAGGACAGTGATCATAGCTTTATTATTTCAGTTCAGTCTAGAATCACATCGGCACGTTTACATTAATAAAACATATATTTTTCTTTTTTATTTCAAAGACATTAGAACAAGAGAGTTATTTTAACTGGTTTTATTGTCACCTTCAAATGTTTGTAAGTTGTGGAGGAATTTCTGTGTTCAGAGTAGAACTAGGCACTTGATCTTGTGACTTGTGTCACCATTGTTTAAAAAAATCAGTTTAAAGTAGTTGAGAGAATAATTATTCTTTTTTATAAAAACTTGACACAGATTAGCAGATAACCACTATCTAGAGCACAGGAACCTGAATTTGCTTGCCACCTTTAAAGAAGACTATTGACACTGGCACCAAGGTAATGTTTTTCCTTACTGTTCTGGCATTCCTAACTCATAAATAACTCCACAGGAGTGAGCACACTGTTATCTATATGGCACACATGAACTAGCGCTGTCTAACTGTGAAAAACTGTCAACATGCACTGAGATGACAGCCATTAAGGGCTTAGAAATTAGTATATGAGCCTACCTAGGATTAGCTTTCAACAAAGAAAACCAAAAGAACAAAGAAAATTTGACGATAAAAGTAAATTGGAAAGTTGTTTAAAATTGCATGTCCTATCTGACTCACGGCATTTTAACTAAACTGCCCCTTTAAAGGGGCAGTTACACATAAAATTACAAGACACTCCTGTTGCAATGCTGTAACATCAGTCGTCTAAACGTTTCTAAAACGAACATTGCATTTGCTGCAGGTGTATTTCAGCAGCCAGATTCCATCCACCGCTTGCCTAATTTGTGGGCTTGGGCCTGCGTCTGACAAGTTGAGTCAGGATCATTATGCTAGTATAGTATGCATTGTTTCACAGCTTTAGCAAGGATAGCTTTGAGAATGTTGATGTGTACTTTTTTCCATTTCTGAGAAAAGCCACAATTTCCATAGCTAAACTATATGAAAAGGGCAAAATGAATGCATACTGCAAAGTTGTTTTACTATGTATAACTAAAAACCTTAAAAGGGACACTGAACCCAAAATTTTCCTTTCTTGATTCAGATAAAGCATGCAATTTTTAGCAACTTTCTAATTTACTCCTATTATCAATTTTTCTTTGTTCTCTTGCTATCTTTATTTGAAATAGAAGGCATCTAAGCTTTTTTTGGTTCAGTACTCAGGACAGCACTTTTATATTGGTGGGTGAATTTATCCACCAATCAGTAAGAACAACCCAGGTTGTTCACAAAAAATGGGCCGGCATCTAAACTTACATTCTTGCATTTCAAATAAAGAGAGAATGAAGAAAATTTGATAATAGGAGTAAATTAGAAAGTTGCTTAAAATTTCATGCTCTTTTTAATATTTTTATAAATGACTTGGAGCAAGGATTAAATAGCGACATCTCTATTTTTGCAGATGATACTAAGTTAAGTAAGGTCATTAGGTCAGAGCAGGATGAACTCTCTTTGCAAAGGGATTTGCTAAAATTAGAACTATGGGCAAGTGAATGGAAAATGAGATTTAATATGGAAAAATGTAAGGTTCTACATTTTGGAAATAAAAATAAGCAGGCTATGTATTTTTTAAATGGGACAAGACTTAGCCAAACACAGGAGGAAAGGGATTTGGGAGTAGTAATAGATAACAAGCTAAAGATGACTGCACAATGCAGGGCAGCGGCTTCAAAGGCTAATAAGATACTAGCATGTATTAAAAGAGGCATTGATTCAAGGGAGGAAAGCATAATTCTGTCATTATATAAAGCCCTGGTAAGACCTCACCTTGAGTTTGGAGTGCAGTTCTGGGGACCGATTGCTAAAAAAGATATTGCAGAACTAGAAAAAGTTCAGAGAAGGGCCACAAAGCTAATAAGGGGATTGGAGAAATTAACCTATGAGGAGAGGCTAGCCAAACTGGGTCTGTTCTCTTTAGAAAAAAGGCGCTTGAGAGGTGACATGATTACTTTATATAAATATATTCAAGGCCCATATACAGAGATGGCAGAAGCTCTTTTTATTCCAAGAAAATTGGTTCTGACAAGAGGTCATAATTTAAGGTTGGAGGAAAGGAGATTTAATCTCCTGCAACGGAAACGTTTTTTCACTGTAAGAGCAATAAAATTGTGGAACTCATTACCAAAGGAGGTAGTGAATGCCAATACCATTGATACATTTAAAAATAGTCTGGATAAATTTCTGTATATAAACAAAATTCATGGATATGATTGCTAGTATTAAATGGGTCACATTTTAATGGGGTTATTTAAGCTTAACTGGAGCTTTTTGTAAGTATTTTAGATTTGTATAGGTTGAACTCCATGGACTTCAGTCTTTTTTCAACCTTATCTACTATGTAATCTGAATCACAAAAGAAAAAAAATTGGGTTCAGTGTCCCTTTAATTTTGAAAGTGTTTACTGTTCTTTTAAAAGCATTCTTGCAAAACTGCTGCCATATAATGCTCCAGACATGCATACAACACTACATTTCTATGGGTGCTCTACAACAAAGGACACCAAGAAAACAAAGCAACTTGATAACAAATATATGGGATTGATTTTTAAAGTGTACACTTTATTTCAAACACAAAAAACAAATAGGGTTTCATGCACATTAAAGCTTTTCTATCCCTATACATTTTGAAATTTCTGATCATTACTTTCAATGTAAGGTATCTGGGGCTAAGCAGTTACCATGTGTTTGATTAAACATATATCTAATTGTCGGTCACCTTTTTAAATGAGTACCATTCTACTATGGTTAGTGGTTGGCCTCTTTTTTGTTGTCCTTATGCTGAGACTAAATCTGTGCCCCCATGTAGTTGTAACTCCCCCCCCCAAAAAAAAAAAAACTACATTCCTGCAGAGGTCATATTGCAAGAGAGCAACTTAAAGGGAAAACTGAATGAGTCATTTCTATTAAATTACTTAGGCATAGTGAAATAACTTGGAATGCACATCAGTTTTTTCACCCCACCCCAAGAGGTTTTAGTGCATTCTGTGGAATTCAGAAACATGACCATCCAAGATGTTGCATAGTAATTGCTCGATCAGTGCAGGTGCACATTTAGCTCCATCCGTAATGATCCGCAAAGGAAGTACAATAACACTTTGGAGGGTTTTCAATTAGTGTGTCCTAGGATGCAAAACAATGCAGTTTTTTGGTAGTAAACTGACACGCTTAAAGGGACAGTAAGGTCAAAATTAAAAACTGACTGGATAGAGTAAACATTTCTAACAACTTTCTAATTTACTTTTATTATTCATTTTGCTTAGTGCCCGTGTGGTATTTTGTCAAAGAATAATCCATCTGGCAAATGTCAGCATTGCTTATTGTAATGCAATACAATGTTGTAAATACTGCTGCAATAGACGGCTTAAAGGGACAGTCTACACCAGAATTTGTAGTGTTTTAAAAGATAGATAATCCCTTTATTACCCATTTCCCAGTTTTGCATAACCAACACAGTTATAATAATATACTTTTAACCTCTGTGATTATCTTGTATCTAAGCCTCTGCAAACTGCCCCTTTATTTCAGTTCTTTTGACAGACTTGCAGTTTAGCCAATCAGTGCCTGCTCCCAGATTACTTCATGTGCACGAGCACAGTGTTATCTATATGAAATACGTGAACTAACACCCTCTAGGGATGATAAACTTAAAATGCATTCTGAAAAGAGGGGGCCTTCAAGGTCTAAGAAATTAGCATATGAACCTCCTAGGTTAAGCTTTCAACTAAGAATACCAAGAGAACAAAGTAAAATTGGTGATAAAAGTAAATTGGAAAATTGTCTAAAATGACATGCCCTATCTGAATCATGAAAGTTTATTTTGGCCTAGACTGTCCCTTTAATACACTTGCACACTCCCAAGTTCCTATCAGCCTACCTTGGTTTATATTTCAACAAATAATAAAGCAAATTTGATAAAAGTGGAAAGTTGTTTAAAATTGTATGCTCTATCTAAATCATGAATGTTTAATTTTGCCATTACATTCCCTTTAAAAGCTTTAAACACTTTTATACAAATATTGCAGAATCATCACCTGGAGACTTAGAAATGTGCAATTAAAAAATCTTTTTCATCTTAAAGATAATTTTTAAATTATATTAAAGGGACAGTCTACTCCTGATTTTTGTTGTTTAAAAAGATTAACAATCCCTTTATTACCCATTACCCAGTTTTGCACAGAAAACATTGTTATATTAATACACTTTTTACCTGATTACCTTGTAACTAAGCCTCTGCAAACTGCCCCCTTATTTCAGTTCTTTTGACAAACTCGCATTTCTTGCCATTAAGTGCCTTTATTTAAAAGCAGGATGGAGCGAGTGCACCTTGAAACTAGTTAAATATTAGTGAACAAAATAATTTTTGAGTGGTTAAAAATTATGCTCTACAACCCTTCTAAGTGATAACAATTCCTCCAAATAGTTATCGATGTAAAAGTTAGAACAGACAAGTGAAGGGGAGCTAGGTTTCAATTACTTGAAAAATAATAGCAAAGTGCTTTTAATAATGTTGCAGCGTGGTTGGGGAACAAATATCAAAAACATAAAATTTATATGTGATAACTTGTTAGTGTGATAATAAGATGATAAGATTGTGAGAATAAATGTAAATAATAAAAAAGAAAACTGAGGTATTGTACAAAATGTGACAATTTATATTATAAAAATGTAGCGAATACAAGTTGTAACAAATACAAGTAGGATAGGATAAAATACAATATGGTTTATATTTAAATTTAAATACAATATGGTTTATATTTAAAATAGGCAGATTAAAAAGACATTAAATACATATTTGCACAATATATATGTTATATGTGTATCGCACTGCAGTGGATAAAAATAAAGATCTAGTAAAATTGTATAAAACAACCTAAGATAGGGTAATAATAAACTTAACAACTTTTTGAATTTAAATTTGATTCTATATCATAGTTTAATGAAATAGTTTATTTTGCCCCTTTTTCACTTACTGAAAAAATCTCTATATTTTTAAAAAAAATCAACATTATGAACACTGATCATAACACAAAGAATAACCATTCCTAAATAAAGATTAATATAAGATAACGAATAATAATCTAGTACCTTATCTTTTAAGATTAAAAGATTTTCCATAATATTGCCTTTTATCTAAAGCAATATCTCCTTAATAAATGAGCATCTAGATCCATATTAGCAGATCCTTTATTTAATCACAAAAGATATATTTTATTATATCAGTCATTTAGTCACAAAGAAATTAATTGTTCCTCCTATATCTATTTTTTATTTGACACTATACCTTTATATTGTATTTAAAAACACAATTCTAACACAATAGTTACAAAAATCCTTTTCTAACACAAGCTTCATACCAATTTTGTTTACACAAACTGCAAATTTAATAACGAATGTTCCTCTTTACTTTTTTGTGTTTTTTTTCTATGAACTTTTCTATTGGTTAAAAGCAATTACAAACACCCAATAGTAACATAGATTGCCCACCACTGTTATCCAATAACAATCTATCCTGCCCTTTATAAATGTCATACAGAGTGTTCACAGGCATCTTGATAAAGGCTACGGCCGAAACGCGTAGAGCTGCCTACACTCTGAACACTGCAATATAGTACACAAGGACCGACTAATACCTAACCTCTACTCAGTCGGTATCTAAAGATAGATAGCCGGGCAATTGAAAAAGCCGGTTATTTTGAAAAAGCCGTTTCTTTTGAAAAAGCCGGTCCTCTAAACTTTGAACTCTTTTTTGCCGCCAAACGGATCCAAAAAATCCAACTGCTGCTACACACTCGTTCAGCTAAGGATCCAAAAGTCCATACTGACAGAGTATTGGGACACCGCAATTTCCAAGAAATTTCTCCTTCACTTGCGAACATAAGTCCATACTGACAGAGTATTGGGACACCGCAATTTCCAGGAAATTCTAAAGGACCCTCAACAAAGAAAACTTTTCTCCATTTGGAACCAGATACCTGCTATCAGACTGGAGTCCATACTGATAAATAGTATTGAGATAACCGCCATCCACAAAAAAACTTCTAAGTTCTTCTTTTTTTAGCTATTACTAATAGCTTATACATATGAGTGTCTTCCAACGGATCCCACCAAACAACTAAGTAGTTTTGAGAACCACTACTTTCTAAGGTACTTTTAAAAAGGTGTTACAAGGCACTTTTTGACAATCAACCGCTTTTATCAAATATTACCCTATCTTAGGTTGTTTTATACAATTTTACTAGATCTTTATTTTTATCCACTGCAGTGCGATACACATATAACATATATATTGTGCAAATATGTATTTAATGTCTTTTTAATCTGCCTATTTTAAATATAAACCATATTGTATTTAAATTTAAATATAAACCATATTGTATTTTATCCTATCCTACTTGTATTTGTTACAACTTGTATTCGCTACATTTTTATAATATAAATTGTCACATTTTGTACAATACCTCAGTTTTCTTTTTTATTATTTACATTTATTCTCACAATCTTATCATCTTATTTTCACACTAACAAGTTATCACATATAAATTTTATGTTTTTGATATTTGTTCACCAACCACGCTGCAACATTATTAAAAGCACTTTGCTATTATTTTTCAAGTAATTGAAACCTAGCTCCCCTTCACTTGTCTGTTCTAACTTGCCATTAAGTGCCCCCTCATAAGTAACTCTGTGGATGTGAGCACAATGTTATCTCCATGGCACACATGAGCTTATGCCCTCTAGCTGTGAAAATCTGTCAAATGCATTCAGATAAGTCGGCCTTCAAGGGCTTAGAAATTAGCATACGAGCCTACCTAGGTTTCAACTAAGAATACCAAAAGAACAAAGCAAATTTGATAAAAGTAAATTGCAAAGTTATTTAAAAATGCACGCCTTTTCTGAATCATGAAAGTTTAATTTTGACTACACTGTCCCTTTAAAAGGGACAGTCAAGTCCAAAATAAACTTTCATGATTCAAATAGGGCATGTAATTTTAAACAGCTTTCCAATTTACTCACCAATTTTGCTTTTTTTCTCTTGGTATTCTTAGTTGAAAGCTAAACCTAGGTAGGCTCATATGCCAATTTCTTAGACCTTGAAGGCTGCCTCTTATCTAAAATGCATTTGGACAGTTTTTCACTACGGGTGTTAGTTCATGTGTGTCATATAGTTAACATTGAGCTCACGCATGTGAAGTTACCTAGGAGTAAGCAATGATTGGCTAAAATGCAAGTCTGTCAAAAGAACTGAAAAAAGGGGGCAATTTGCAGAGTCTTAGATACAAGGTAATCACAGAGGTAAAAACTATATTATTATAACTGTGTTGGTTATGCAAAACTGGGGAATGGGTAATAAAGGGATTATCTATTATTATTATTTATAAAGCGCCAACAGATTCTGCAGCCCTGCCCATGGGTACAAGGATAACAGTACAGTGGAGAAACAATACGATAAGACACAAAATTTTACAGACAAATACAGGGGGAATTGAGGGCCTTGTTCCCATGGGAACTTACAATCTAGATATCTTTTTAAACAACAAAAATTCTGGTGTGGACTGTCCCTTTAATGGATTGTACCTGCTAGTGAGAATTGTACAAATCTTAGTGTGTTGCACTTTCACAAAAAGAAATCTGGCACCAAAAATAGCTTAATGGCGCTGGTGGCAGTTATCTTCGACACAATTCTTTGCTAATGAAAGAGACAAATGCACAGGCATATCAAGGACTTGGTTGTATACAATCATGCATTTCATTTTAAAGGAACAGTCTATTCCTAAATAAACTTTCATGATTCAGGTAGAGAATGTAATTTTATACAATTTTCCAATTTACTTTTATCACTAGCTTTGCTTTGTTCATTTGGTAATCTTAGTTGAAAGCTAAACCTAGAAGGTTCATATGCTAATTTCTAAGCCCTTGAAGGCCGTCTCTTCTCTCAGGGCATTTTGAAAGTTTTTCACCACTAGAGAGCGTTAGTTCATGTGTGTCATATAGATAACACTGCTCACGCATGTGGAGTTCAAGGGAGCCAGCTCTGATTGGCTAAAATGGATGTCCGTCAAAAGAACTGAAATAAGGGGGCAGTTTGCAGAGACTTGGAAGGTAATCACAGAGGTAAAAAGTGCATTTATATAACTGTGTTGGTTATGCAAAACTAGGTAATGGGTAATAAAAGGCATTATATATCTTTTTAAACAATAAAAATGCTGGTGTAGAATGTCCCTTTAAGTTTACTGTAAAGTTAATCAGCTTCTATATACAATTTAGCTTTTTGCAAAAAATCTCAATATTTTTAGCCAATAGTCATAAATATTGTATATGATAGCAACATTTTGAGCACTCTATCAGTAGTTAAGTATGGTTCAGATACTAAAGCTACCACAGCATCCAGTACATTGTCCAGCCAAGCAATCTGCTTGGGGGGAGTATGTACCCCCTTCAAAGTAATATGAAATTATTTTGTGATTCAGACAGAGCATACCATTTAAAAAAAAAGTTGACTTCAATGATAAAATTTGCTTCGTTCCCATGATATTCTGTGTTGAAGATACACATAGGTAGGCATCTGGAACCCGTGTCACTAACTGTCTTTTTCACATCTCTTCCTGGATGTCCTCTCACTACCTCAAGCTAAATCTCTCCAAAACTGAGCTCCTTATTTTCCCTTCTTCCAAAATTTCCACACCCCAATCTCTCTAACTGTTGAGAACTCCATCATTACCCCTACCCCACATGCCCGATGTCTTGGGGTCACATTTGACTCAGATCTTTCTTTCATTCCTCACATTCAGTCCTTGGCTAAAACCTTTCGCTTCCACCTTAAAAACCATCTCTAAAATTAGACATTTCCTTACACAAGACACAACTAAGAATTTAATCCACTCTCTCATCCTTTCCCGCCTCGATTACTGCAACCCTGTCCTCTTTGGTCTCCCCAGCTGCCGCCTAGCTCCGTTACAATCCATAATGAATGCCTCTGCCAGGCTCATCTTCCTTACACATCTCTCTTCATCTGCTGCACCTCTCTGCCAATCCCTTCACTGGCTTCCTCTTGCCTATATAGGATTAAACACAAAATTCTCACTCTAACATTCAAAGCCCTCAATTGCACTGCTCCCCCCTATATCTCAGACCTTGTCTCCAGATACTTTCCCTCCCGTCCCCTTCGCTCTGCTCCTGAACTCCTACTCTCCTCTTGTTACCTCCTCACACTCCCACTTACAGGACTCCCATCTTGTGGAACTCTCTACCTCGCTCCACAAGACTCTCCGCTAGTTTTGAAAGCTTCAAGCGCTCCCTAAAGACTCTACTGTTCAGGGATGCATACAACCTACACTAATCTTTCTTTATACCGTTTCCTCTCCTCCATTGCTATCCCCTGAACCTCCTTAGCATGTAAGCCTAAGAGTCCAGCTGTTTGTAGATCACCTTCTTAAGAGCCGACTACAACAGTGCGACTCTTGGCAGGGCCCTCTACCCGCTTGATTCCTATAAATGTTTTGTTGTACTCTGCCTTTTATAGCACTGCGGAATCTGTTGGCGCTCTACAAATAACCGATAATAATAAATGGCAGGAAATAGTGCTACCATCTAGTGCTCTTGCAAATGGATAACATTGTTGCAAAACTGCTGCCATATAGTGCCCCAGAAATAGGCAAGCTCCAAAGGATACGTCCCTTCTCTTCAACAAAAGACACCAAATAAAAATTAATAGAAGTAAATTAGTAAGTTGGTTAAAATTGCATGCTCTATCTAAATCCTGAAAGAAAAAACTGTAGGCTTCATATCCCTTTAAGAATTATAAAACTGCTGCCACTCTGAGCTAGCTGTTGATAGGAGGCTGCACAAGTCTCAATATTGGCTCACCCAATGGGGCCTATCTATCAAGCTTCGTACGGAGCTTGACGCCCCGTGTTTCTGGCGAGCCTGCAGGCTCACCGGTTATGAAGCAGCGGTTTAAAGACCGCTGCTCCATAACCCTGTCCGCCTGCTCTGATGAGGCAGACAGGAATCACCGAAATTCAAACCGATCAAGTACGATCAGGTTGATTGACACCCTTCTGCTGGCAGCCGATTGGCTGCGAGTCTGCAGGGGGCGGCGTTGCACCAGCAGCACACAAGAGCTGCTGGTGCAATGCTGAATACGGAGAGCGTATTGCTCTCCGCATTTAGCAGTCTGTCAGACCTGATCCACACTGTTGGATCAGGTCCAACAGACATATGATAAATAGGTCTCAATGTGTTCAGCTTGCTCCCTAGTGTATTACTGCTCCTGAGCCCACTTATGTATGCTTTTCAACAAAGTATACCAAGAGAATGAATCTAATTTGATAAAAAGTAAATTAGAAAGTTGTTTAAATATGCTCTATGTCACTGGTTTTCAAACCTGTCCTCAGTCCTCCATAACAGGCCACATTTCAAGGATATCTGAGCTAGAGCACAGGTGAAATAATCAGCTGATTAGTAACCATGGCTACTTTACCTGCTCTCATCCAAGGTAATCAAGAAAACCTGGCCTGTTGGGGAGGCCTGAGGACAGGTTTGAAAAACAGTGCTCTATTTGAATCATGAAAGAAAATATTACAATTTATATATACCGTTTACATTTCCTGACCAGTTTATTGTGGTGACTATATAATGCAGCAGACGTCTGCATGCACATGGAACATGCACTCAGGTGCTCGCACCAGGCTGCTTCTGATGGAAATAGGATTTCTTGAATGCATACTTGTTTTTTGGATTAAAAGATTTTTTTCCTCAGCAATAAAAACATTGTGCATATTCAGAGAAATTAGAGAGGTCCATCCTTACTGAATGTATCACTGGAAACATGAAGGTTGATGCAGTTACCACATTTAATTAAAATCGTAGTAGGGGCGCATGCCAAGCAGCATAGGAAGTCCACCATGATCCAATCCCAGCCTTGAAATCACGATTGCATTGACTAACATATGATTTCATTTTTCCCATATGTATTTACATTGGAATACACACTAGTCCCACCAGGCAAGAAGGAGTTAAACAGACTATATACAACCACTAGGCAGAGGGACAGTATAAAACATGGGAACTATTTGGATTCAGGGTGAGCACCCAATGCAGTAGAATTACATAATTAACAAGTACATAATAAAAAAAAAAAAACAATGGAATAATGCACTGAATTTCAAATAAGCAGATTTATTTTTCTGACAAATGTATTTTTTCTCCCTTTTTCCGGCCCCCTGTCTCATGTGACAGAAATTAGCCAATTACAGACTAGTGTATTCTAGATTGTAAGATCCCACGGGAATAGGGCCCTCAATTCCTCCTGAGTTTGTAAAATTTTGTCTTGTCTCTAACAAGTTTGATATTGTTTTATTATAAATTGTACCCATGGACAGCGCTGCAGAATATTTTGGTGATTCATAAATGAAGTATAATAATAATAATAATGTAAACCCTGTGAGCTTATGCACACATGCTCAGTAGAATCTTGTTCCCTAGAAAGTGTGAATATAAAAAGACTGTGCAAAATGTGTTAATGGAAGCAAAGTGGGAAAACTTCTTAAAACTGCACACTATCTGAATCATAAAAACGTATTTTGACTTGAGTGTCCCTTTAACCAACTGTTTAATAGGACACTATGCTCTATCTGAATCATGAGTTTTTAGAGACTTTGCATTCATTATGGATTGTAACGGAGCTAGGCGGCAGCTGGGGAGACCTGAGAGGACAGGGTTGCAGTAATCGAGGCGGGAAAGGATGAGAGAGTGGATTAAAATCTTAGTTGTGTCTTGTGTAAGGAAATGTCTAATTTTAGCTTTGGGAAAATACCCAAGCTAGAGGACACTGAATGCAATAACGGGTGGGTACAAAAGGGGGCCCCCTCGAAAGGCACCACAGCCTAAATTACTCAACACCCAAAAAAGAAAAAATAAGTACAAAAGACGCAGGGAAAAACCCGAGCCCAGGTAACCACATAATTTACACCACCGGCAAAGCACTCACCAACTTCCAAAGCGTCTGCCCCACAGGACACGACACCCAAGAAGGTACCCGGCTAAAGATAAGGACTGCATCTGCCCCCCCAAAAGAGAACCTGAGACCAGGAAATCCAAAGGAACCTTTCCCACTCAACACCTAAAAGCAACCCATGGTTGTCTTTACAAAGGCAACACCCAGGAAGACAAACTCCCTAGAACACAAGGACCAAAAAAGAAGGATCCATACACAGGGAAAAGGTCCACAAAAGGACTTGAGGAACTCCTCATGTTCCCCCCAATCCCATACCATACCCTACGGTACTCCAGGAAATTCACGAGTCCCCCGATGCACCATAACATATCTAGATCTGGAGGCTAGATAGGCGGAGACAGCAGGAACAGGATAAATATCCCAGCTGCCAGAACAGAGCTCTCGCAGAGAAACTCAAAACGTCTGAAGAGGAACTCTCAAAGACCAGCCTCTAAAGGAAGGCTGACCCTATTGCTAACTTAAAACCTCCTAAAGGCACGTTAAGCTAGTTAGCATCCAGACAAAAGCAAGTAGCTGTAACTGGATACACCATCACAAGCAAATCGCTGTGGATGGTTCCAACTGTAAACCACCAAGGGCGTACAGCCCACCAAATAGCGGCTCAAAATACTGGTAGAAAGGACATCCAAAATCCTCCCTCAAGGAAAGGGCCAACAGCAGAACGGTCAACATTGCGTAGAGTAACCGATCCTTAACCTTTCCTCCGGGATAATGGTCCCAGCCCAAAGGCTAGTCAAAAGAACGAAGACTAGAGTACCAGACTACACTAGAGAAGAGGATCAACGAGGAATAAAATCCCCTGTTAGACCGCTGCTACAAACGGCATGCTACCGTGAGTCAAAGAAACATTGTGCTCGGGTACGAGACCCCCCTACACGCAGTCATGAACAAAAAAAGGGCACATTTCCCAAGGGAAGAAGTCCCCCAAAGCCTCAGCATCCATATATTGGATACACGTAGAAGAAGCCCCCACGGGAGCAAAACCCTCAGTCTCCTGCTGCAGTAACGGAGGAACCAGACACTGCATCACAGCTCCCCTCCCAGGAACCTGAAACACAGGAAGGGAAAAAAACCCTGCAAGGCAGGACCAAGGACCCCCAAGACTCCCGGATACTAAGGTAATTCCGAACCCGGAGAACCCAAACCCTACTCTGAAAGAGAAGGGAATGAACAACGGAAAAAACATAATTTATGTAAGAACTTACCTGATAAATTAATTTCTTTCATATTAGCAAGAGTCCATGAGCTAGTGACGTATGGGATATACATTCCTACCAAGAGGGGCAAAGTTTCCCAAACCTCAAAATGCCTATAAATACACCCCTCACCACACCCACAAATCAGTTTAACGAATAGCCAAGAAGTGGGGTGATAAGAAAAAAGTGTGAAGCATAAATATAAGGAATTGGAATAATTGTGCTTTATACAAAAAAATCATAACCACCACAAAAAAAGGGTGGGCCTCATGGACTCTTGCTAATATGAAAGAAATGAATTTATCAGGTAAGTTCTTACATAAATTATGTTTTCTTTCATGTAATTAGCAAGAGTCCATGAGCTAGTGACGTATGGGATAATGACTACCCAAGATGTGGATCTTTCCACGCAAGAGTCACTAGAGAGGGAGGGATAAAATAAAGACAGCCAATTCCGCTGAAAAATAATCCACACCCAAAATAAAGTTTAAATTTTATAATGAAAAAAACTGAAATTATAAGCAGAAGAATCAAACTGAAACAGCTGCCTGAAGAACTTTTCTACCAAAAACTGCTTCAGAAGAAGAAAACACATCAAAATGGTAGAATTTAGTAAAAGTATGCAAAGAAGACCAAGTTGCTGCTTTGCAAATCTGATCAACCGAAGCTTCATTCCTAAACGCCCAGGAAGTAGAAACTGACCTAGTAGAATGAGCTGTAATCCTCTGAGGCAGAGTTTTACCCGACTCGACATAAGCATGATGAATTAAAGATTTCAACCAAGACGCCAAAGAAATGGCAGAGGCCTTCTGACCTTTCCTAGAACCGGAAAAGATAACAAATAGACTAGAAGTCTTTCGGAAATTCTTAGTAGCTTCAACATAATATTTCAAAGCTCTAACTACATCCAAAGAATGCAATGATTTCTCCTTAGAATTCTTAGGATTAGGACATAATGAAGGAACCACAATTTCTCTACTAATGTTGTTAGAATTCACAACCTTAGGTAAAAATTTAAAAGAAGTTCGCAACACCGCCTTATCCTGGTGAAAAATCAGAAAAGGAGACTCATAAGAAAGAGCAGATAATTCAGAAACTCTTCTAGCAGAAGAGATGGCCAAAAGGAACAAAACTTTCCAAGAAAGTAATTTAATGTCCAATGAATACATAGGTTCAAACGGAGGAGCTTGAAGAGCCCCTAGAACCAAATTCAAACTCCAAGGAGGAGAAATTGACTTAATGACAGGTTTTATACGAACCAAAGCTTGTACAAAACAATGAATATCAGGAAGATTAGCAATCTTTCTGTGAAAAAGAACAGAAAGAGCAGAGATTTGTCCTTTCAAGGAACTTGCAGACAAACCTTTATCCAAACCATCCTGAAGAAACTGTAAAATTCTCAGAATTCTAAAAGAATGCCAGGAAAAATGATGAGAAAGACACCAAGAAATATAAGTCTTCCAGACTCTATAATATATCTCCCTAGATACGGATTTACGAGCCTGTAAAATAGTATTAATCACAGAGTCAGAGAAACCTCTTTGACTAAGAATCAAGCGTTCAATCTCCATACCTTTAAATTTAAGGATTTGAGATCCTGATGGAAAAAAGAACCTTGCGACAGAAGGTCTGGTCTTAACGGAAGAGTCCACGGTTGGCAAGAGGCCATCCGGACAAGATCCGCATACCAAAACCTGTGAGGCCATGCTGGAGCTACCAGCAGAACAAACGAGCATTCCTTCAGAATCTTGGAGATTACTCTTGGAAGAAGAACTAGAGGTGGAAAGATATAGGCAGGATGATACTTCCAAGGAAGTGACAATGCATCCACTGCTTCCGCTTGAGGATCCCTGGATCTGGACAGATACCTGGGAAGTTTCTTGTTTAGATGAGAGGCCATCAGATCTATTTCTGGAAGTCCCCACATTTGAACAATCTGAAGAAATACCTCTGGGTGAAGAGACCATTCGCCCGGATGTAACGTTTGGCGACTGAGATAATCCGCTTCCCAATTGTCTATACCTGGGATATGAACCGCAGAAACTAGACAGGAGCTGGATTCCGCCCATACCAGAATTCGAGATACTTCTTTCATAGCCAGAGGACTGTGAGTCCCTCCTTGATGATTGATGTATGCCACAGTTGTGACATTGTCTGTCTGAAAACAAATGAACGATTCTCTCTTTAGAAGAGGCCATGACTGAAGAGCTCTGAAAATTGCACGGAGTTCCAAAATATTGATCGGTAATCTCACCTCCTGAGATTCCCAAACCCCTTGTGCTGTCAGAGACCCCCACACAGCTCCCCAACCTGTAAGACTTGCATCTGTTGAAATTACAGTCCAGGTCGGAAGAACAAAAGAAGCCCCCTGAACTAAACGATGGTGATCTGTCCACCATGACAGAGAGTGTCGTACAATCGGTTTTAAAGATATTAATTGAGATCTTTGTGTAATCCCTGCACCACTGGTTCAGCATACAGAGCTGAAGAGGTCGCATGTGAAAACGAGCAAAGGGGATCACGTCCGATGCAGCAGTCATAAGACCTAGAATTTCCATGCATAAGGCTACCGAAGGGAATGATTGTGACTGAAGGTTTCGACAAGCTGATATCAATTTTAGACGTCTTGTCTGTCAAAGACAGTCATGGACACTGAATCTATCTGGAAACCTAAAAAGGTTACCCTTGTCTGAGGAATCAATGAACTTTTTGGTAAATTGATCCTCCAACCATGATCTTGAAGAAACAACACAAGTCGATTCGTATGAGATTCTGCTAAATGTAAAGACTGAGCAAGTACCAAGATATCGTCCAAATAAGGAAATACCACAATACCCTGTTCTCTGATTACAGACAGAAGGGCACCGAGAACCTTAGTAAAAATTCTTGGAGCTGTTGCTAGGCCAAATGGAAGAGCCACAAACTGGTAATGCTTGTCTAGGAAAGAGAATCTCAGAAACTGATAGTGATCTGGATGAATCGGAATATGCAGATATGCATCCTGTAAATCTTTGTAGACATATAATGCCCTTGCTGAACAAAAGGCAGGATAGTCCTTACAGTTACCATTTTGAATGTTGGTATCCTTACATAACGATTCAATATTTTTAGATTTTTGAATAAAACCCCAGCCCCTGTTCCAGAACTGGAACTGGCATAATTACTCCAGCCAACTCTAGATCTGAAACACATTTCAGAAATGCTTGAGCCTTTGCTGGGTTTACTGGGATACGGGAAAGAAAAAATCTCTTTGCAGGAGGCCTTATCTTGAAGCCAATTCTGTACCCTTCTGAAACAATGTTCTGAATCCAAAGATTGTGAACGGAATTGATCCAAATTTCTTTGAAAAAACGTAATCTGCCCCCTACCAGCTGAGCTGGAATGAGGGCCACACCTTCATGTGGACTTAGAAGCTGGCTTTGCTTTTCTAAAAGGCTTGGATTTATTCCAGACTGGAGATGGTTTCCAAACTGATACCGCTCTTGAGGATGAAGGATCAGGCTTTTGATCCTTGTTGTGACGAAAGGAACGAAAACGATTATTAGACCTAAATTTACCTTTAGATTTTTTATCCTGTGGTAAAAAAGTTCCTTTCCCTCCAGTAACAGTTGAGATAATAGAATCCAACTGAGAACCAAATAATTTATTAACCTGGAAAGAAAGGGAAAGCAGAGTAGACTTAGAAGACATATCAGCATTCCAAGTTTTAAGCCATAAAGCTCTTCTAGCTAAAATAGCTAGAGACATATACCTGACATCAACTCTAATGATATCAAAGATGGCATCACAAATAAAATTATTAGCATGTTGAAGAAGATTAATAATGCTATGAGAATTATGATCTGTTACTTGTTGCGCTAAAGCTTCTAACCAAAAAGTTGAAGCTGCAGCAACATCCGCTAAAGATATAGCAGGTCTAAGAAGATTACCTGAACACAAGTAAGCTTTTCTTAGAAAGGATTCAATTTTCCTATCTAAAGGATCCTTAAAGGAAGTACCATCTGCCGTAGGAATAGTAGTACGCTTAGCAAGAGTAGAGACAGCCCCATCAACCTTAGGGATTTTGTCCCAAAACTCTAATCTGTCAGATGGCACAGGGTATAATTGCTTACAACGTTTAGGAGTAAATGAATTACCCAAATTATTCCATTCCCTGGAAATTACTTCAGAAATAGCATCAGGGACAGGAAAAACTTCTGGAATAACTACAGGAGATTTAAAAACCTTATCTAAACGTTTAGATTTAGTATCAAGAGGACTAGAATCCTCTATTTCTAATTCAATTAGGACTTCTTTAAGTAAAGAACGAATAAATTCCATTTTAAATAAATATGAAGATTTATCAGCATCAACCTCTGAGACAGAA
This sequence comes from Bombina bombina, assembly GCF_027579735.1. Lineage (NCBI taxonomy): Eukaryota > Metazoa > Chordata > Amphibia > Anura > Bombinatoridae > Bombina > Bombina bombina. Next base: position 702,255,116 of record NC_069504.1, read on the forward strand.
TCCTCTGAACCAGAAGAACCATTATCAGAATCAGAATGATGATGTTCATTTAAAAATTCATCTGAAAAATGAGAAGTTTTAAAAGTCTTTTTTACGTTTACTAGAAGGAGGAATAACAGACATAGCGTTCTTAATCGATTTAGAAACAAAATCTCTTATGTTATCAGGAACACTCTGAGTATTAGATGTTGACGGAACAGCAACAGGTAATGTAACAGTACTAAAGGAAATATTATCTGCATTAACAAGTTTGTCATGACAATCAGTACAAACAACAGCTGGAGGAACAGATACCATAAGTTTACAGCAGATACACTTAGCTTTGGTAGATCCAGCACCAGGCAGCGATTTTCCAGAAGTATCTTCTGACTCGGTGTTAACGTGGGACATCTTTCAATATGTAATAGAAAAAACAACATATAAAGCAAAATTGATCAAATTCCTTAAATGACAGTTTCAGGAATGGGAAAAAATGCCAGTGAACAAGCTTCTAGCAACCAGAAGCAATAAATAATGAGACTTAAAAAATGTGGAGACAATAGTGACGCCCATATTTTTTTAGCGCCAAAAAGACGCCCACATTATTTGGCGCCTAAATGCTTTTGGCGCCAAAAATGACGCCACATCCGGAACGCCGAAACTTTTGGCGCAAAAAACGTCAAAAATGACGCAACTTCCGGCGACACGTATGACGCCGGAAACAGAAAAAAAAATGTGCGCCAAAAAAGTCAGCGCCAAGAATGATGCAATAAAATGAAGCATTTTCAGCCCCCGCGAGCCTAACAGCCCACAGGGAAAAAAGTCAAATTTTAAGGTAAGAAAAAATTGATTGATTCATATGCATTATCCCAAATATGAAACTGACTGTCTGAAATAAGGAACGTTGAACATCCTGAGTCAAGGCAAATAAATGTTTGAATACATATATTTAGAACTTTATAAAAAAGTGCCCAACCATAGCTTAGAGTGTCACAGAAAATAAGACTTACTTACCCCAGGACACTCATTTACAAGTTGTAGAAAGCCAAACCAGTACTGAAACGAAAATCAGTAGAGGTAATGGTATATATAAGAGTATATCGTCGATCTGAAAAGGGAGGTAAGAGATGAATCTCTACGACCGATAACAGAGAACCTATGAAATAGACCCCGTAAAAGGAGATCATTGAATTCAAATAGGCAATACTCTCCTCACATCCCTCTGAGGAAAACCGGGCTCCAACCTGCTGCGGAGCGCATATCAACGTAGAATCTAGCACAAACTTACTTCACCACCTCCATAGGAGGCAAAGTTTGTAAAACTGATTTGTGGGTGTGGTGAGGGGTGTATTTATAGGCATTTTGAGGTTTGGGAAACTTTGCCCCTCCTGGTAGGAATGTATATCCCATACGTCACTAGCTCATGGACTTAGAAAGGCCTAAAGCCTGAGCCACAGTCACAAAGGCATCTCTCACAGAGCTCCAGCCCCAACGAAGAGGACTCACGAGACCACAACTTCAAGTGAGAACCGAACCGTCCACACCCATCCACAGAGAGCCGAGGACCAGGCCAGCGTTCTTGACAATGGACGATGAAAAGATCCAATCTCGGAGAGAACCCCAATAGCCTCCTCCAAGGAGAAGCACACCTCTAAAGTCTGTAGATCTGCCGATCTAGATAGCCTCAAACTTAAGAGTCACGAAGGACTCCTGAACAGTCTGAAAATCAGCATCCAATGAAATTGATCGCAAGAAATCTCGTAGGCAGGCAGCACCAACGTGATGCACACACAGACAGGGTAACATCAATACCCGAAGGAAATGATAATCCAGGGCCCTGGTCACCATCTTAAAGAAGTAACGTAAGGCATAAGGCATCACCCAGAAAACTCCCAACGGAGTATCTAGAAAAAAAAGGGACAACTGCCTGACCCTGGCAGAGCTGCCCTCCGTACCCAACCTCGACACCGCTACTGACAAGGCCCAAGGCTAGCGTAACATCGAGGACGCAACACACACGAACGGAAAAGACCGTAGTCTGACCGAATGTATTAGCTTTTTCAAGCTCTCTGTCATCTAATTCAGCTATTATGCAAGGAAAACTACCTTGAGCAGGCAAACAGAGATGCAACTCCCACTGAAGGCAGGGAACTCCTGCACACCATCTCTCACAGTAACACGATTTGAACAGAGAAAAACATGCCCGCACACCCGACCCCCCCCCCCCCCCAAAAGCGTGGAAGAAAGATGCTCTGCCATCGCAAGAAAGAGTGCATTAGGCTAACGAGTCAGCGTCCGGAAGAACCTCGAGTGAAAACCAAATGTTAATAACCCGGCACATAAGACCAAACTGGTCACACACACACACACACACACCTCCCAACTTCCATTTAAAGGAAATAACGGTTTTAAGTCTCGGGGGCCTGGAGAACCTAGAATCATCAGCAGAAGCAGAATCATAGCCCAGGTGAGTAGCCCGAACCGACCACCCTTAGAGTGATACGCACATCCCTCCATACGGAGAAGTTGCATATAAACCACAGGCCTCATACATCAGAAGGATCCAAGAGCAGAGTCCATATAATAGGCCTAGAGGTATCCTCAGCACCACAAAGGTGACATGAACCCTGGTAACAGCTGAAAAAATGCCCAACCAGTACCAGCCTGGTATAAGAGCACTCTGGAACTGTTCAAGGTCCAAGAAAATTGGTCTCAAAGGATCGATAAATGAACTAGAAATGCAAATTCTAATATTCAACAATTGCGCAACCCCCGAGGGAGTGCCCACACAACCACGAGTCGCACTTGAAAGTATCGGTTCCAGAGAAGAACATTTATAATTGAAATCTAACAGACCTGAGCTCAAGGAAAAACGAATTAAACGCATCAATCCGGATCAAAAATAAAAAATGCAGCACCCATCGGGTGAACGCCCAAGGTGAATAAGAACGACAACCGGACCAGCCAAGTAGGAGGTCCCATTCACCCAAGCTCAGAAAAGAAACCAGAAAACAAAAAAAATAAAATGAAGATGATAAGGAGATTGGCTTCATCCCCTAATGTCATATCCATTTTGCCATCCAACTTCTAAGGCCTCGGATCCCTCTGCCCAATAGGACTGGGATCCTCTAACATTGCCAAAACATGTCTTAAAAGAACCCTAAGGCGAGCCAGCCTATAATGGAAGGCAAAATCATCCCTCGCCGAATCTGCTGGAGACCTCGGCTCTGAGATTGAGGCCCCTTAGGGGCCAACATTTCCCCGGAAGGCAGAACTGAATCGGGCGATCCCACGCTCGATGGGCCTAGGTTAACGGAGCACGGACGGTATCGGAGAAATACTTCACATGGGAGATATAAATGAGACAGTGCCATAGAAATGGCCATGCGGAACCATGCCATAACCTTCGGCGGAAACAAGCCACTCTCCGGAGGAGTGAAGGCCATAGGGACACCTGTGTGCGTAGCCAGGAAAGGGTCTTGGGCACACACCTCACGGGTCATAGAAACCACAGAGCGGATGGCTCAACGCACTCTAAGCTCCCAGACTCAGGAAAAGAGTACTCTAGAACGGCACCTGGAACATAACTGATGGGCATTAATTACCCAGGCCATTTCATATTCATCACAAGACACATCCCCATATCGGATGCACCCGTGTCGCGCATATCAGAATCCTCCATAATCTTGGGATTACAAAAAAACTGGCACCTTTTGACACCCCCAATAACTGGGGCACTCACCACCTCCTGTGAACCAGACAACCCACGAGCTAGACTCTCTCGGTCGCACACAGTTAGCATACGGAAGTGAAAAATAACGTAACTGCACCCGTGATGAGGTGCACCATGGCAGTCACAAAAGTCTGCATAATCTGGAAAGATCGCGCCATTAAAGAAGGCCTTTATGTTCCGTAAAGGCAGTGAGCCTAAGTAAAGCTACACACATTTGCAGATAGAACCATATAACAAACATGATTAAAAGTCTCCCCTGTTCAATAACCCCCCTCAGGAGGTATTAACCCATGATTCCTTATTAAGATAAAAGGAGTCCCACTGGGACCCTACCTTGTTTTGTTAACATTACATTCACATATCAAAATAAAATGAATTGATCTTACCGGAATCTACGCCGTGGAACAAGAATATGGCCCTTCAAATGTGACAGATAGTAGCCTCGCTTCTGACATGGACTTGAGTGAAGAAAGGTAGGCAGTGAAACTCATCAACGCCGATTACCAAAGGAGCTGTTAATATGAGTCGGGATGGGTTCGCAGGAAAACTCTCCCTGCATCATCAGACTAACCTTCATCCATGCTCTCACAGAGAGTGACAGGATTACTTAAAACTCCAGTCCCATTGCGAAGAGTACTACCCTCCATAAAAGACTCTCTCAAACTTCTGAACACTTCTCTGCCAACCTCCTATGACGAGAGGCAAAGAATGACTGGGGGATGAGGGAAGTGGGGGAGGTATTTACGTCTTTGGCTGGGGTGGTCTTTACCTCCTCCTAGTGGCCAGGTTCTAAATTCCCAAAAGTAATTAATTAATGCAGCTGTGGACTCTTCCCTTTAAAGAAGAAAAAAAAGCAAGGAAAAATAAAATAATCATAGAAAACATAGGGTGGGGTTTCATGGACTCTCACCACCATGAATTAATTTATCACGTAAGCATAAATTATATTTTCTTTCATACAGGTGGTGAGAGTTCACAATCCATTACTCCTGGGAACCAATACCCAAGCTGTGGAGTCCATGAGTAATAAAGGGAGGGATTTAAATCCACAACCCAAATTTTTTTTTATGCACCTAAAAAAATAAATCAAACAGGCACATAAATTTAAACAGAAAACTGCCCGAAGAACATTCCTACAGAAGAAGCAGCAAAAAAAAAATCTATAAAATGGTAGAATTTAGTAAAAGTATGCAAAGAAGATCAAGTAGCTGCCTTGCAAATCTGGTCAACTAAAGCCTCATTCTTGAAGGCACATGGCGGGGAAGGCTAACCTGCCTCCAAAGTAAGCTTTAAGAGTCAAAAGTTTTAACCAAGAGGCCAAACCCCCCAGAAACTTTGACCTTTCCTAGAACCAGAAAAGTGAATGAACAAACTAGACGCGAGTCTAAAGTCCTTAGTAGCATCAATGTAATATTTAAATATCCTAACAACGTCCAAAGTATGCAAAGATCTCTCTGAAGCATTTTTGGGATTAGGGGACAAATAAGTGACAACAATCTCTATGCCAATGTCTGACGAAACCAGCTTAGCAAAAAAGTCAAAAGTAGTCTGTAAAACCTCCTTTTCCTAATGAAAAAAATCAGATCAGGATCAGATCACGAGAGCAGATGATTCAGAAACTCTTCTAGCAGAAGAGATAGCCAAGAGAAATTACACTTTCCAAGAAAGCAGTTTAATATCAATCATATGCATGGTTCAAAAGGAGCCTGCAAAACTCTTAACACCAAGTTAAGATTCCATGGAGAAGAAATTGGCTTGATTACAAAAGTTAAGAATATCAGGAAGATTAACAATCTTCCTATGGAACAAAAGAGCAAAAAAACATAATTTATGTAAGAACTTACCTGATAAATTAATTTCTTTCATATTAGCAAGAGTCCATGAGCTAGTGACGTATGGGATATACATTCCTACCAGGAGGGGCAAAGTTTCCCAAACCTTAAAATGCCTATAAATACACCCCTCACCACACCCACAAATCAGTTTAACGAATAGCCAAGAAGTGGGGTGATAAGAAAAAAGTGTGAAAGCATAAAAAATAAGGAATTGGAATAATTGTGCTTTATACAAAAAAATCATAACCACCACAAAAAAGGGTGGGCCTCATGGACTCTTGCTAATATGAAAGAAATGAATTTATCAGGTAAGTTCTTACATAAATTATGTTTTCTTTCATGTAATTAGCAAGAGTCCATGAGCTAGTGACGTATGGGATAATGACTACCCAAGATGTGGATCTTTCCACGCAAGAGTCACTAGAGAGGGAGGGATAAAATAAAGACAGCCAATTCCTGCTGAAAATAATCCACACCCAAAATAAAGTTAATGAAAACATAAGCAGAAGATTCAAACTGAAACCACTGCCTGAAGTACTTTTCTACCAAAAACTGCTTCAGAAGAAGAAAACACATCAAAAATGGTAGAATTTAGTAAAAGTATGCAAAGAGAACCAAGTTGCTGCTTTGCGAATCTGATCAACTGAAGCTTCATTCCTAAACGCCCAGGAAGTAGAAACTGACCTAGTAGAATGAGCTGTAATCCTTCGAGGCGGAGTTTTACCCGACTCGACATAGGCATGATGAAATAAAGATTTCAACCAAGATGCCAAAGAAATGGCAGAAGCTTTCTGGCCTTTTCTAGAACCGGAAAAGATGACAAATAGACTAGAAGGCTTTCGGAAAGACTTAGTAGCTTCAACATAATAATACAAAGCTCTAACAGCATCCAAAGAATGCAATGATTTCTCCTTAGAATTCATAGGATTAGGACATAATGAAGGAACCACAATTTCTCTACTAATGTTGTTAGAATTCACAACCTTAGGAAAAAAAATTCAAAAGAAGTTTGCAGCACCGCCTTATCCTGATGAAAAATCAGAAAAGGAGACTCACAAGAAAGAGCAGATAATTCAGAGACTCTTCTGGCAGAAGAGATGGCCAAAAGAATACATGGGTTCAAAAGGAGGAGCTTGAAGAGCCCCCAGAACCAAATTCAAACTCCAAGGAGGAGAAATTGACTTAATGACAGGTTTTATACGAACCAAAGCTTGTACAAAACAATGAATATCAGGAAGATTAGCAATCTTTCTGTGAAAAAGAACAGAAAGAGGAGAGATTTGTCCATACAAGGAACTTGCGGACAAACCTTTATCTAAACCATCCTGAAGAAACTGTAAAATTCTCGGTATTCAAAAAGAATGCCAAGAAAAACGATGAGAAAGACACTAAGAAATATAAGTCTTCCAGACTCTATAATATATCTCTCTAGATACAGATTTACGAGCCTGTCACATAGTATTAATCACAGAGTCAGAGAAACCTCTTTGACCAAGAATCAAGTGTTCAAACTCCATACCTTAAAATTTAAGGATTTGAGGTCCTGATGGAAGAAAGGACCTTGCGACAGAAAATCTGGTCTTAACGGAAGAGTCCACAGCTGGCAAGAGGCCATCCGGACAAGATCCGCATACCAAAACCTGTGAGGCCATGCTGGAGCTACCAGCAGGACAAACGAGCATTCCTTTAGAATCTTGGAGAATACCCTTGGAAGAAGAACTAGAGGCGGAAAGATATAGGCAGGATGATACTTCCAAGGAAGTGATAATGCATCCACTGCCTCCGCCCGAGGATCCCGGGATCTGGACAGATACCAGGGAAGTTTCTTGTTTAGATGAGAAGCCATCAGATCTATTTCTGGGAGTTCCCACATTTGAACAATCTGAAGAAATACCTCTGGGTGAAGAGACCATTCGCCCGGATGCAACGTTTGGCGACTGAGATAATCCGCTTCCCAATTGTCTATACCTGGGATATGAACCGCAGAGATTAGACAGGAGCTGGATTCTGGCCAAACCAAAATTCGAGATACTTCTTTCATAGCCAGAGGACTGTGAGTCCCTCCTTGATGATTGATGTATGCCACAGTTGTGACATTGTCTATCTGAAAACAAATGAACAACTCTCTCTTCAGAAGAAGCCAAGACTGAAGAGCTCTGAAAATTGCACGGAGTTCCAAAATATTGATTGGTAATCTCACCTCCTGAGATTCCCAAACCCCTTGTGCCGTCAGAGACCCCCACACAGCTCCCCAACCTGTAAGACTTGCATCTGTTGAGATTATAGTCCAGGTCGGAAGAACAAAGAAGCCCCCTGAACTAAACGATGGTGATCTGTCCACCACGTCAGAGAGTGTCGTATAATCGGTTTAAAGATATTAATTGAGATATCTTTGTGTAATCCCTGCACCATTGGTTCAGCATACAGAGCTGAAGAGGTCGCATGTGAAAACGAGCAAAGGAGATCGCATCCGATGCGGCAGTCCTAAGACCTAAAATTTCCATGCATAAGGCTACCAAAGGGAATGATTGTGACTGAAGGTTTTGACAAGCTGATATCAATGTTAAACTTCTCTTGTCTGACAAGGACAGAGTCATAGACACTGAATCTATCTGGAAACCTAAAAAGGTTAGCCTTGTCTGAGGAATCAATGAACTTTTTGGTAAATTGATCCTCCAACCATGATCTTGAAGAAACAACACAAGTCGATTCGTATGAGATTCTGCGAAAATGTGAAGACTGAGCAAGTACCAAGATATCGTCCAAATAAGGAAATACCAAAACCCTGTTCTCTGATTACAGACAGAAGGGCACCGAGAACCTTTGAAAAAATTCTTGGAGCTGATGCTAGGCCAAACGGTAGATCCACAAAATTGGTAATGCTTGTCTAAAAAGAGAATCTCAGAAACTAAAAGTGATCTGGATGAATCGGAATATGCAGATATGCATCCTGTAAATCTATTGTAGACATATAATGCCCTTGCTAAACAAAAGGCAGGATAGTCCTACAGTTACCATCTTGAATGTTGGTATCCTTACATAACGATTCAATATTGATAGATCCGGAACTGGTCTGAAGGAATTGACCTTCTTTGGTACAATGAAGAGATAGAATAAAACCCCAGCCCCTGTTCCAGAACTGGAACTGGCATAATTACTCCAGCCAACTCTAGATCTGAAACACAGTTCAGAAAAGCTGAGCCTTTGCTGGGTTTACTGGGACACGGGAAAGAAAAAAATCTCTTTGCAGGCCTTAACTTGAAGCCAATTCTGTACCTTTCTGAAACAATGTTCTGAAACCAGAGATTGTGAACGGAATTGATCCAAATTTCTTTGAAGAAAACGTAATCTGCCCCATACCAGCTGAGCTGGAATGAGGGCCGCACCTTCATGGGTACTTAGGAGCTGGCTTTAGGTTTCTATAAAGCTTGGATATATCCCAAACTGGAAATGGTTTCCAAACTGATACCGCTCCTGAGGATGAAGGAACAGGCTTTTGTTCCTTGTTGTGAGGAAAGGAACGAAAACGATTATTAGACCTAAATTTACCTTAGATTTTTTATCCTTTGGTAAAAAAGTTCCCTTCCCTCCAGTAACAGTTGAGATAATAGAATCCAACTGAAAACCGAATAATTTATTACCCTGGAAAGAAAGGGAAAGCAAAGTTGACTTAGAAGACATATCAGCATTCCAAGTTTTAAGCCATAAAGCTCTTCTAGCTAAAATAGCTAGAGACATATACCTGACATCAACTCTAATGATATCAAAAGATGGTATCACAAATAAAATTATTAGCATGTTATAGAATAATAATAATGCTATAAAATTATGATCTGTTACTTGTTGCGTTAAAGCTTCTAACCAAAAAGTTGAAGCTGCAGCAACATCTGCTAAAAATATAGCAGGAGTAGAGACAGCCCCATTAACCTTAGGGATTTTGTCCCAAAAAACTCTAATCTGTCAGATGGCACAGGATATAATTGCTTAAAACGTTTTAGAAGGAGTAAATGAATTACCCAAATTATTCCATTCCCTGGAAATTACTTCAGAAATAGCATCAGGGAGAGAAAACACTTCTGGAATAACTACAGGAGATTTAAAAACCTTATTTAAACATTTCGATTTAGTATCAAGAGGACCAGAATCCTCTATTTCTAATGCAATTAATACTTCTTTAAGCAAAGAACGAATAAATTCCATCTTGAACAAATACAAAGATTTATCAGCATCAACCTCTGAGACAGAAACCTCTGAACCAGAAGAACCATTATCAGTATCAGAATGATGATGTTCATTTAAAAATTCATCTGAAAAAAGAGAAGTTTTAAAAGACTTTTATGTATACTAGAAGGAGAAATAACAGACATAGCCTTCTTAATGGATTTAAAAATAAAATCTCTTATGTTATCAGGAACACTCTGAAAATTAGATGTTGACGGAACAGCAACAGGTAATGTAACAGTACTAAAGGAAATTTTATCTGCATTAATAAGTTTGTCATGACATGCAATACAAACAGCTGGAGAAACAGATACCAAAAGTTTATAGCAGATACACTTAGCTTGGTAGCTCCAGCACCGGGCAGCGATTTTCCTGAAGTATCTTCTGACTCAGTTGCAACGTGGAACATCTTGCAATATGTAATAGAAAAAACAACATATAAAGCAAAATTGATCAAATTCCTTAAATGACAGTTTCAGGAATGGGAAAAAAATGCCAGTGAACAAGCTTCTAGCAACCAGAAGCAATAAATAATGAGACTTAAATAATGTGGAGACAAAAATGACGCCCATATTTTTTAGCGCCAAATAAGACGCCCACATTATTTGGCGCCTAAATGCTTTTGGTGCCAAAAATGACGCCACATCCGGAACGCCGACACTTTTGACGCAAAAAAAGTCAAAAAATGAGGCAACTTCCGGCGACACGTATGACGCCGGAAACAGAAAAAAAATCTTGCGCCAAAAAAGTCCGCGCCAAGAATGACGCAATAAAATGAAGTATTTTCAGCCCCCACGAGCCTAACAGCCCACAGGGAAAAAGTCAAATTTTTTAAGGTAAGAAAAAATGATTGATTCAAATGCATTATCCCAAATATGAAACTGACTGTCTGAAAATAAGGAATGTTGAACATCCTGAGTCAAGGCAAATAAATGTTTGAATACATATATTTAGAACTTTATAAAAAAGTGCCTAACCATAGCTTAGAGTGTCACAGAAAATAAGCTTACTTACTTACCCCAGGACACTCATCTACATGTTGTAGAAAGCCAAACCAGTACTGAAACGAAAATCAGCAGAGGTAATGGTATATATATATATATAAGAGTATATTGTCAATCTGAAAAGGGAGGTAAGAGATGAATCTCTACGACCGATAACAGAGAACCTATGAAATAGACCCCGTAGAAGGAGATCATTGCAATCAAATAGGCAATACTCTCCTCACATCCCTCTGACATTCACTGCACGCTGAGAGGAAAACCGGGCTCCAACCTGCTGCGGAGCGCATATCAACGTAGAATCTAGCACAAACTTACTTCACCACCTCCATAGGAGGCAAAGTTTGTAAAACTGATTTGTGGGTGTGGTGAGGGGTGTATTTATAGGCATTTTAAGGTTTGGGAAACTTTGCCCCTCCTGGTAGGAATGTATATCCCATACGTCACTAGCTCATGGACTCTTGCTAATTACATGAAAGAAATCTGCCCCTTTAGATAATTTGCAGATAGGCCCTTATCTAGACCATCCTGTAAGAACTGCAAAATCCAAGGAATTCTGAAAGAATGCCAGGAAAAATCATTCTCTACACACCAAGAAATAAAGGCTTTCCAGACCTAATATTTTCCTAGTTACAGGCTTATAAGCCTGAATTAAAGTTTCAATCACAGAATTGGAGAAAAGCCTATGTCTAAGGATTAGCCGTTCAATTTCCATGCCATAAAGTTGAGATTTGATATCCAGATGGAAAAACGGACCTTGAGACAGAAGGTCTGACTGCAGAGGAAAAGGCCAAGGAGGGCAGCTGGACATCTGAACTAGACCTGCATACCAAATCCTGTGAGGCCAAACTGGAGCAATCAGGATTACTGAAGCTTTCTCTAAGATTATCTTTGAAATCACTCTGGGTAGAAATACCAGAGGAGGAAACAGATAAGCAGGCTGAAATCAGCCAAGGAACCAAATGGACGCTTGCTAACCTGACTGGCGTTAACCTGAATGTTAGCAACCCCAATGCACATAAACCCAAAGGATGACGTCTTAAATTCAAACTAAGTGTGCAAAAAAAAAAAAGCCAACGTGCAAAACAGCAAGGAATAATGTACACACACACATACAGTGGATATAAAAAGGGGAATTTATTCTTACCTGATAAATTTGTTTATTTTACGATACAATGATTCCACGGTTTTCATCCTTACTTGTGGGAGATCGCCTCCTGGTCAGCAGGAGGAGGCAAAGAGCTGCATAAAAAGCTCCTCCCTTCCCTCCCAACCCAGTCATTCGGCCGAAGTTAGAAAGAGAAAGGAAAAGCCAAGGAGCAGAGGTGACTGAATTTTAACAAAAATAAAGACCTATCACATAAAAACATGGAGGGCCGTGGACTCATCGTATCGTAAAAGAAACAAATTTATCAGGTAAGAATAAATTTCCCTTTTCTTTTACAAGATACGATGAGTCCATGGATTTCATCCTTACTTGTAGGATACAATACAAAAGCAATAGGACACGGATGAAACGGGAGGGACAAGACAGGGAACCTAAACGGAAGGCACCAATGCTCGAAGAACATTCCTCCCAAAAACAGCCTCGGACGAGGCAAAAGTATCAAATGTGTAAAATTTTGAAAAAGTGTGAAGAGAAGACCAAGTCGCAGCTTTACAAATCTGTTCCACAGAAGCATCATGTTTAAATGCCCATGAGGAAGCCACAGCCCTAGTGGAATGAGCCGTAATACGTTCAGGAGGCTGCTGTCCAGCAGTCTCATATGCAAAACGAATGATACTCTTCAACCAAAAAGAAAGGGGTAGCCGTAGCTTTCTGACCCCTAGGCTTCCCAGAAAAAACAACAAACAGGGAAGAAGATTGACAAAACTCCTTAGTTGCCTGTAAGTAAAACTTCAAGGCACGGACCAAGTCCAAATTATGTAACAGTTGCTCCTTCTTAGAAGAAGGGTTAGGACATAAGGAAGGAACAATTTCATGATTAATATTTTTGTTTGAAACAACCTTAGGTAGAAAACCAGGTTTGGTACGCAACACTACCTTATCTGCATGGAAAATAAGATAAGGAGAATCACATTGTAATGCTGAAAGCTCAAACTCTGCGAGCAGAAGAAATAGCAACAAAAATAAAACTTTCCAAGACAATAACTTAATTTCTATGGAATGCATAGGTTCAAACGGAACCCCTTGAAGAAGATTAAGAACTAAATTCAAACTCCAAAAAGGAGCAATTGGTCTAAACACAGGCCTGATTCTAGTCAGAGCCTGACAAAAGGATTGAACATCTGGAACATCTGCCAGACGCTTGTGTAGCAAAATAGACAAAGCAGAAATCTGTCCCTTTAAGGAACTTGCTGACAACCCTTTCTCCAATCCTTCTTAGAGAAAGGACAAAATCCTGGGAATCCTAACCCTACTCCATGAGTAGCCCTTGGATTCGCACCAATAAAGATATTAACGCCATACCTTATGGTAAATCTTTCTAGTAACAGGCTTACGAGCCTGGATCAAGGTATCAATGACTGAATCAGAGAACCCTCACTTAGATAAAATCAAGCGTTCAATCTCCAAGCAGTCAGCTGCAGAGATTAGATTCGGATGATGGAAGGGTCTCTGAATGAGAAGGTCCTGCCTCAATGGAAGCATCCACGGCGGCAGAGATGACATGTCCACCAGATCGGCATACCAAGTCCTGCAAGGCCACGCAGGAGCGATAAGAATCACTGAAGCCCTCTCCTGTTTAACTCGAGCAATCACCCGGGGAAGGAGAGCAAATGGCGGGAACACATAAGCTAGGTTGAACAACCAAGGCACTGCCAAGGCATCAGTTCGGCCTGAGGATCCCTGGACCTGGATCCGTATCTCGGGAGCTTGGCATTCTGACGCGACGCCATGAGATCCAGCTCCGGCCTGCCCCATCTGAGAATCAGGCTGGCAAATACTTGCGGATGGAGTTCCCATTCCCCCGGATGAAACGTCTGTCTGCTCAAAAAATCCGCCTCCCAATTGTCCACTCCTAGGATGTGGATTGCTGACAGATAACAAGAGTGAGTCTCCACCCACTAAATTATCCTGGTCATTCTGCCATCGCTAAGGAACTCCTTGTTCCTCCCTGATGATTGATGTAGGCCACAGTCGTGATTTTGTCGGACTGGAATCTGATGAATTTGGTCGTAGCCAACTGAGGCCAAGCCAGAAGTGCATTGAAAATTGCTCTCAACTCCAGAATGTTGATGGGAAGTAGAGACTCCGATAGAGTCCATACACCTTGAGCTTTCAAGGAATTCCAGACTGTTTCCCATCCTATCAGACTGGCATCCGTTGTCACTATCTCCCATGAGGGTCTGTGGAAGCATGTCCCCTGGGACAGATGATCCAGCGACAACCACCACAGAAGAGAGTCCCTTGTCTAGATCTATTTGAGGAGACAAATTTGCATAATCTCCATTCCACTGTGTGAGCATGTTCAGTTTTAGAGGTCTGAGATGAAAACGTGCAAACGGAATGATGTCCATTGCTGCCACCATTAAGCCAATTACCTCCATGCACTGAGCCACTGAGAGCAGAGGATTGAACTGAAGGGATCGGCATGTGTTTAGAATTTTTAACTTTCTGACTTCCGTCAAAAAAAATCTTCATGGATAGAGTCGATTAGAGTTCCCAGGAAGGGAATCCTTGTCTGTGGAACTAGTGAACTTTTCTCGAGATTCACCTTCCACCCATGAGTCCTTAGAAAGGACAGAACAATGTCGGTATGGGACTTTGCTAGCTGATAAGAGGACGCCTAGATCAGAATATCGTCCAGATAAGGCGCCACAGCAATGTTCCGCAGTCTTAGAACCGCCAGCTGAGATCCTAGAAGAGCCACGAACTGAAAATGTTTGTCTAGGAAGGCAAACCTCAGGAACTTGCGATGATCCCTGTGTATAGGGATATAAAGATATGCATCCTTTAGATCCACTGTAGTCATAAAGTGACCCTCCTGGATCAATGGAAGAATGGTCCGAATAGTTTCCATCTTGAAGGATGGAACTCTGAGAAACTTGTTTAAACTTTTGAGATCTAAAATGGGTCGAAATGTTCCCTCTTTTTTGGGAGATTTGAGTAAAACCTCTGCCCCTGAATTGGAACCAGGCATATTACTCCCATGAGGGAGAGATCTCCTACACAGCGTAAGAATGCCTCTCTTTATCTGGTCGACAGATAATCGTGAAAGAAGAAACCTTCCTCTGGGGAAGGAATTTTTCCAACTCCAACTGATACCCTTGAGACACAATTTCTAGTGTCCAGGGATCCTGAACGTCTCTTATCCAAGCCTGGACAAAGAGAGAAAGTCTGCCCCCTACTAGATCCGGTCCCGGATCGGGGGCCGCCCCTTCATGCTGTCTTGGTAGCAGCAGCCTTCTTGGGTTGTTTACCCTTGTTCCAAGCCTGGTTGGGTGTCCAGGTGGACTTGGCTTGAGAAAAATTCCCTTCCTGTTTAGTGGAAGAGGGGACTCCCTTGAAATTTCAAAAGGAACGAAAATTACTCTGTCGTCCCCTTTGCTTAGATGTCTTATCTTGAGGGAGGAGATGACCCTTACCTCTCGTAATGTCAGAAATGATCTCCTTCAAGTCAGGCCCGAACAGGGTCTTTCCCTTGAAAGGAATAGCCAAGAGCTTAGATTTAGAGGACACATCCGCAGACCAAGATTTTAACCATAAGGCTCTTCGTGCTAAGATGGAGAATCCTGAATTCTTAGCCGCCAATTTGGTGATCTGAAAGGAGGCATCCGTAATAAAAGAATTAGCCAGCTTAAGGGCCTTAGTTCTTTCCTGTTGCAAAAGAAACCCTTGATGAACAAAGTTTTTTGAGAAGACCCTCCAACTTCTTATCCATGGGGTCTTTGAAAGCAAAACTGTCCTCGAAAGGGATAGTTGTACGCTTAGCCAGGGTAGAGATAGCTCCCTCCACCTTAGGGATCGTCTGCCAAGAATCCCGCACAGCGTCAGCTATACGGTACATTTTCTTAAACATAGGGGAAGGGGAGAATGGGATACCCGGTCTTTCCCATTCCCTAGCAATAATTTACGAAATTCTCTTAGGAACCGGAAAAACGTCAGAATAACAGAATTTATGCTTACCTGATAAATTACTTTCTCCAATGGTGTGTCCGGTCCACGGCGTCATCCATAACTTGTGGGAATATTCTCTTCCCCAACAGGAAATGGCAAAGAGCACAGCAAAAGCTGTCCATATAGTCCCTCCTAGGCTCCGCCCACCCCAGTCATTCGACCGACGGACAGGAGAAAAAAACAGGAGAAACTATAGGGTGCCGTGGTGACTGTAGTTAAAGAAAGAAATTCATCAAACCTGATTAAAAAACCAGGGCGGGCCGTGGACCGGACACACCGTTGGAGAAAGTAATTTATCAGGTAAGCATAAATTCTGTTTTCTCCAACATTGGTGTGTCCGGTCCACGGCGTCATCCATAACTTGTGGGAACCAATACCAAAGCTTTAGGACACGGATGAAGGGAGGGAGCCAATCAGGTTACCTAAACGGAAGGCACCATGGCTTGCAAAACCTTTCCCCCAAAAATAGCCTTCGAAGAAGCAAAAGTATCAAATTTGTAGAATTTGGCAAAAATGTGCAGGGAAGACCAAGTCGCTGCCTTACATATCTGATCAACAGAAGCCTCGTTCTTGAAAGCCCATGTGGAAGCCACAGCCCTAGTAGAGTGAGCTGTGATGCGTTCAGGAGGCTGCCGTCCGGCAGTCTCGTAAGCCAATCGGATGATGCTTTTCAGCCAAAAGGAAAGAGGTAGCAGTAGCTTTTTGACCTCTCCTCTTGCCAGAATAAACGACAAACAGAGAAGACGTTTGTCTGAAATCCTTTGTTGCTTCTAAATAGAACTTTAAAGCACGAACTACATCTAAATTGTGTAACAAACGTTCCTTCTTTGAAACTGGATTCGGACACAAAGAAGGCACAACTATTTCCTGGTTAATATTCTTGTTGGAAACAACCTTTGGAAGGAAACCAGGTTTAGTACGCAAAACAACCTTATCTGAATGGAACACCAGATAGGGCGGATTACACTGCAAAGCAGATAACTCAGAAACTCTTCTAGCAGAAGAAATAGCAACCAAAAACAGAACTTTCCAAGATAACATCTTGATATCTATGGAATGTAGAGGTTCAAACGGAACCCCTTGAAGAACTGAAAGAACTAAATTCAGACTCCAGGGAGGAGTCAAGGGTCTGTAAACAGGCTTGATCCTGACCAAAGCCTGAACAAAAGCTTGAACATCAGGCACAGCTGCCAGTCGTTTGTGTAATAAGACAGATAAAGCAGAAATCTGTCCCTTTAGAGAACTCACTGATAATCCCTTATCCAAACCTTCTTGGAGAAAGGAAAGGATCCTAGGAATTTTGATCTTACTCCATGAGAATCCCTTGGATTCACACCAACAGATATATCTTTTCCATATTTTATGGTAAATCTTTCTAGTTACAGGTTTTCTGGCTTGTATCAGAGTATCTATTACAGAATCCGAAAACCCACGCTTAGATAAAATCAGGCGTTCAATTTCCAAGCCGTTAGCTGAAGGGAAACTAGATTTGGATGTTCGAATGGACCTTGTACTAGAAGATCCTGTCTCAAAGGTAGCTTCCATAGTGGAGCCGATGACATTCACCAGGTCTGCATACCAAGTCCTGCGTGGCCACGCAGGAGCTATCAAGATCACCGAGGCCCTCTCCTGTTTGATCCTGGCTACCAGCCTGGGAATAAGAGGAAACGGTGGAAACACAAGCTAGGTTGAAGGTCCAAGGCGCTACTAATGCATCCACTAGGGTCGCCTTGGGATCCCTGGATCTGGACCCGTAGCAAGGAACCTTGAAGTTCTGACGAGACGCCATCAGATCCATGTCTGGAATGCCCCATAATTGAGTCAACTGGGCAAAAATCTCCGGGTGGAGTTCCCACTCCCCCGGATGGAATGTCTGACGACTCAGATAATCCGCCTCCCAGTTTTCCACTCCTGGGATGTGGATCGCAGATAGGTGGCAGGAGTGATCCTCCGCCCATTTTATGATTTTGGTCACTTCTCTCATCGCCAGGGAACTCCTTGTTCCCCCCTGATGGTTGATGTAAGCAACAGTCGTCATGTTGTCTGATTGGAATCTTATGAATCTGGCCTTTGCTAGTTGAGGCCAAGCCCTGAGAGTATTGAATATCGCTCTCAGTTCCAGAATGTTTATCGGGAGAAGAGACTCTTCCCGAGACCATAGCCCCTGAGCTTTCAGGGAGTCCCAGACCGCGCCCCAGCCCACTAGACTGGCGTTGGTCGTGACGATGACCCACTCTGGTCTGCGAAAACTCATTCCCTGGGACAGGTGGTCCTGGGTTAGCCACCAACGGAGCGAGTCTCTGGTCTTCTGATCTACTTGAATCACTGGAGACAAGTCTGTATAGTCCCCATTCCACTGTTTCAGCATGCACAGTTGTAATGGTCTTAGATGAATTCGCGCAAAAGGAACTATGTCCATTGCTGCAACCATCAACCCTACTACTTCCATGCACTGAGCTATGGAAGGACGTGGAACAGAGTGAAGAACTTGACAAGCGTTTAGAAGTTTTGATTTTCTGACATCTGTCAGGAAAATCTTCATTTCTAAAGAATCTATTATTGTCCCCAAGAAAGGAACTCTTGTCGACGGAGACAGGGAACTTTTTTCTATGTTCACTTTCCATCCGTGAGATCTGAGAAAGGCCAGAACGATGTCTGTGTGAGCCTTTGCCTTTGAAAGAGACGACGCTTGTATCAGAATGTCGTCCAAGTAAGGTGCCACTGCAATGCCCCTTGGTGTTAGAACCGCTAGAAGGGACCCGAGTACCTTTGTGAAAATCCTTGGAGCAGTGGCTAGCCCGAATGGAAGAGCCACAAACTGGTAATGTTTGTCCAGAAAGGCGAACCTTAGGAACTGATGATGATCTTTGTGGATAGGAATATGTAGATACGCATCCTTTAGATCCACGGTAGTCATAAATTGACCCTCCTGGATTGTGGGTAAAATCGTTCGAATAGTTTCCATCTTGAACGATGGCACTCTGAGAAATTTGTTTAGGATCTTTAAATCCAGAATTGGTCTGAAAGTTCCCTCTTTTTTGGGAACTACAAACAGATTTGAGTAAAACCCCATTCCTTGTTCCACTGTTGGAACTGGGTGTATCACTCCCATCTTTAACAGGTCTTCTACACAATGTAAGAATGCCTGTCTCTTATTTGGTTTGAGGATAAGTGAGACCTGTGGAACCTTCCCCTTGGGGGTAGTTCCTTGAATTCCAGAAGATAACCCTGAGAAACTATTTCTAGTGCCCAGGGATCCTGAACATCTCTTGCCCAAGCCTGAGCGAAGAGAGAGAGTCTGCCCCCTACTAGATCCGGTCCCGGGTCGGGGGCTACTCCTTCATGCTGTTTTGTTAGCAGCAGCAGGCTTCTTGGCCTGCTTACCCTTGTTCCAGCCTTGCATCGGTTTCCAAGCTGGTTTGGTTTGCGAAGCATAACCCTCTTGTCTAGAGGCTGCAGAGTTGGAGGCCGGTCCGTTCCTGAAATTGCGAAAGGAACGAAAAACATAATTTATGTAAGAACTTACCTGATAAATTCATTTCTTTCATATTAGCAAGAGTCCATGAGCTAGTGACGTATGGGATATACATTCCTACCAGGAGGGGCAAAGTTTCCCAAACCTCAAAATGCCTATAAATACACCCCTCACCACACCCACAAATCAGTTTAACGCATAGCCAAGACGTGGGGTGATAAGAAAAAAGTGCGAAAGCATAAAAAATAAGGAATTGGAATAATTGTGCTTTATACAAAAAAAAATCATAACCACCACAAAAAAGGGTGGGCCTCATGGACTCTTGCTTATATGAAAGAAATGAATTTATCAGGTAAGTTCTTACATAAATTATGTTTTCTTTCATGTAATTAGCAAGAGTCCATGAGCTAGTGACGTATGGGATAATGACTACCCAAGATGTGGATCTTCCACGCAAGAGTCACTAGAGAGGGAGGGATAAAATAAAGACAGCCAATTCCGCTGAAAATAATCCACACCCAAAATAAAGTTTAAATCTTAGAATGAAAAAAACAGAATTTATGCTTACCTGATAAATTACTTTCTCCAACGGTGTGTCCGGTCCACGGCGTCATCCATTACTTGTGGGAAATATTCTCCCCCACAGGGAAAGGCAAGGAGAGCACACAGCAAGAGCTGTCCATATAGCTCCCCCTCTGGCTCCGCCCCCCAGTCATTCGACCGACGGTTAGGAGAAAAAGGAGAAACTATAGGGTGCCGTGGTGACTGTAGTGTATAAAGAAAAAAATTTTCAACCTGATTAGGAAACCAGGGCGGGCCGTGGACCGGACACACCGTTGGAGAAAGAAATTTATCAGGTAAGCATAAATTCTGTTTTCTCCAACATTGGTGTGTCCGGTCCACGGCATCATCCATTACTTGTGGGAACCAATACCAAAGCTTTAGGACACTGATGAAGGGAGGGAGCAAATCAGGTTACCTAAATGGAAGGCACCACGGCTTGCAAAACCTCTCTCCCAAAAATAGCCTCCGAAGAAGCATAAGTATCAAATTTGTAGAATTTGGCAAAAGTGTGCAGAAAGGACCAAGTCGCTGCCTTACATATCTGATCAACAGAAGCCTCGTTCTTGTAGGCCCAAGTGGAAGCCACAGCCCTAATAGAGTGAGCTGTGATTCGGTCAGGAGGTTGCCATCCGGCAGTCTCATAAGCCAATCGGATAATGCTTTTCAGCCAGAAAGAGAGGTCGCAGTAGCTTTTTGACCTCTCCTCTTACCAGAGTAAACGACAAACAAAGATGAGGTTTGTCTGAAATCTTTTGTTGCTTCTAAGTAGAACTTTAAAGCACGAACAACATCTAAATTGTGTAATAAACGTTCCTTCTTTGAAACTGGATTCGGACACAGAGAAGGAACAACTATTTCCTGGTTAATATTCTTGTTGGAAACAACTTTTGGAAGAAAACCAGGCTTAGTACGCAAAACAACCTTATCTGAATGGAAAACCAGATAAGGTGGATTACATTGCAAAGCAGATAATTCAGAAACTCTTCTAGCAGAAGAAATAGCAACCAAAAACAGAACTTTCCAAGATAATAACTTAATATCTATGGAATGTAAAGGTTCAAACGGAACCCCTTGAAGAACTGAAAGAACTAAATTTAGACTCCAAGGAGGAGTCATGGGTCTGTAAACAGGCTTGATTCTAACCAAAGCCTGAACAAAAGCTTGTACATCTGGCACAGCTGCCAGTCGTTTGTGCAATAAGACAGATAAAGCAGAAATCTGTCCTTTTAGAGAACTAGCTGACAACCCTTTATCCAAACCTTCTTGGAGAAAGGAGACAATCTTTGGAATTTTAATCTTACTCCAGGAGAATCCCTTGGATTCACACCAACAGATATATCTTTTCCATATTTTATGGTAAATCTTTCTAGTCACAGGTTTTCTGGCTTGGACCAGAGTATCTATCACAGAATTCGAAAACCCACGCTTGGATAAAATCAAGCGTTCAATTTCCAAGCAGTCAGCTGCAGAGAAACTAGATTTGGATGTTCGAATGGACCTTGTACTAGAAGATCCTGTCTCAAAGGTGGCTTCCATGGTGGAGCCGATGACATATTCACCAGGTCTGCATACCAAGTCCTGCGTGGCCACGCAGGAGCTATCAGAATCACCGAGGCCTTCTCCTGTTTGATCCTGGCTATGAGCCTGGGAAGGAGAGGAAACGGTGGAAACACATACGCTAGGTTGAACGACCAAGGCGCCACTAATGCATCCACTAGAGTCGCCTTAGGATCCCTGGATCTGGACCCGTAGCAAGGAATCTTGAAGTTCTGACGGGATGCCATTAGATCCATGTCTGGAATGCCCCATAATTGGGTTAACTGAGCAAAGACCTCCGGGTGGAGTTCCCACTCCCCCGGATGGAAAGTCTGACGACTCAAATAGTCCGCCTCCCAGTTGTCTACTCCTGGGATGTGAATAGCAGATATATGGCAGGAGTGATTCTCTGCCCATTGGATAATCTTGGTTACTTCCTTCATCGCTAGGGAACTCTTTGTTCCCCCTGATGATTGATGTACGCAACAGTCGTTATGTTGTCCAACTGAAATCTTATGAACCTGGCTTCCGCTAGCTGAGGCCAAGCCAGAAGCGCATAGAATATTGCTCTTAGTTCCAAAATGTTTATCGGGAGAAGCGACTCTTCCCGAGACCATAGGCCCTGAGCTTTCAGGGAGTCCCAGACGATGACCCACTCCGGTCTGTGGAAACTCATTCCCTGAGAAAGGTGATCCTGGGTCTACTTGAAGTGAAGTGAGTCCCTGGTTACCTGGTCTACTTGAATTTGGGGAGACAAGTCTGTATAGTCCCCATTCCACTGATTGAGCATGCACAGCTGTAATGGTCTTAGATGAATTCGAGCAAAAGGAACCACGTCCATTGCTGCGACCATTAGTCCTATTACTTCCATGCACTGAGCTATGGAGGGTTGAGGAATAGAATGAAGAACTCGACAAACGTTTAGAAGCTTTAGCTTTCTGACTTCTGTCAGGAAGATCTTCATTTCCACAGAATCTATTATTGTTCCCAGAAAAGGAACCCTTGTAGACAGTGACAGTGAACTCTTTTCTATGTTCACCTTCCACCCGTGAGATCTGAGAAAAGCCAACACAATGTCTGTGTGGGCCCTTGCTTTGGAAAGAGACGACACTTGGATTAGGATGTCGTCTAGATAAGGTGCTACAGCGATGCCCCTCGGCCTTAGGACCGCTAGAAGGGACCCTAGCACCTTTGTGAAAATTCTGGGAGCGGTGGCTAAACCGAATGGAAGAGCCACAAACTGGTAATGTTTGTCCAGAAAGGCGAACCTCAGGAACTGATGATGAGTTTTGTGGATTGGAATATGCAGATACGCATCCTTTAGATCCACGGTAGTCAAATATTGACCCTGCTGGATTGTCGGCAAGATTGTCCGAATGGTTTCCATTTTGAAGGATGGAACACTGAGGAACTTGTTTAATATCTTTAAATCCAGAATTGGCCTGAAAGTTCCCTCTTTTTTGGGAACCACAAACAGGTTTGAGCAAAAACCTAGACCTTGTTCCCCGGAGGGGACTGGGTTTATCACTCCCATCTTTGATAGGTCTCTTACACAATGTAAGAATGCCTGTTTCTTTATCTGGTCTGAAGATAAGCGAGACAGGCGGAACCTTCCCCTTGGAGGAAGTCCCTTGATCTCTTGCCCAAGCCTGAGCGAAGAGAGATAGTCTGCCCCCTACCAGATCCGGTCCCGGATCGGGGCTACCCCTTCATGCTGTCTTGGTAGCAGCAGCAGGTTTCTTGGTCTGTTTACCCTTGTTCCAGCCTTGCATGGGCTTCCAAGCGGGTTTGGGCTGGGCCGCGTTACCTTCTTGTCTAGCGGCAGTGGAGTTATTAGCCGGTCCGTTCCTGAAATTGCGAAAGGAACGAAAATTAGACTTGTTCTTAGCCTTAAAAGGCCTATCCTGTGGGAGGGCATGGCCCTTACCCCCAGTGATGTCTGAAATAATTTCCTTCAATTCCGGCCCAAAAAGGGTCTTACCCTTGAAAGGAATATTAAGTAACTTAGTCTTGGACAACACATCTGCCGACCAGGATTTCAGCCAAAGCGCCCTCCGCGCTACTATAGCAAAACCTGAGTTTTTCGCCGCCAATTTCGTTATTTGAAAGGCGGCATCCAATATAAAGGAATTAGCTAATTTTAATGCATGAATTCTGTCCATGACTTCTTCATAGGAAGTCTCTTTCTGGAGCGACCTTTCTAGTTCCTCGAACCAAAAGGACGCCGCTGAAGTGACAGTAATAACACACGTAGCTGGTTGAAGGATGAACCCTTGCTGAACAAAAATCTTTTTAAGCAATCCTTCCAATTTTTTATCCATAGAATCTTTGAAAGCGCAGCTGTCCTCTATAGGAATAGTGGTGCGCTTCGCTAGTGTTGAAACAGCTCCCTCAACCTTCGGGACCGTCTGCCATGCGTCCCTTCTAGGGTCTACTATGGGAAACATTTTCTTAAATATAGGAGGTGGGGCAAAGGGTACACCTGGCTTCTCCCACTCCTTTTCCACTATGTTCGCTACCCTTTTGGGTATTGGAAAAGCGTCGTCGTGCACTGGGACCTCTAAAAATTTGTCCAATTTGCACAACTTCTCTGGTACTACCATAGAATCACAGTCATCCAGAGTAGCTAATACCTCCTTTAGCAAAGCGCGGAGATGTTCTAGCTTAAACTTAAATGCTACTATATCAGGTTCTGCCTGTTGAGAAATTTTTCCTGAGTCTGAAATTTCACCCTCAGACAGCCCTTCCCTCACAGCCAATTCCGATTGATGTGAGGGTAAAATAGATAAAGCATCGTCAGCGTCTGATTGTTCATCCCTTTTATCTGTATTTAAAGCTGAACAATCACGCTTTCTCTGAAATGCTGGCAGTTTGGATAAAAGATTTGCTATAGAATTATCCACTACTGCTGTTAATTGTTGCATAGAAATAAGCACTGGCGCGCTAGGTGTCGCCTGCGCGGGCAAAGCTGGTGTAGACACAGAAGGAGAGGATGTAGAACTATCCCCACTACCTTCATTAGATAAATCATCTTGGGCAACATTATGAAATGTAACAGAGCTGTCCTCATTTTGTTTGGACGCTATGGCACAATTATCACAAACACTTCAAGGGGGAACCACATTTGTCTCTACACACACAGAACATAGGTTATCTGATGGCACAGACATGTTAAACAGATTTAGGCAGGCAAACAATGCAATAAAAACGATTTTAAACAAAAACGTTACTGTCTCTTTAAACAATAAAATGACACACTTTATTTCTGAATGTTCAAAAAACTATGAAGGCAATATCCGATTTTTCTGAAATTTGGACCCCAGTGTCTTAATGCTTAGAAAGTATTGCACAGCAAATATGGAGACTCTAGCTCTTAAAACAAGCAAACCGGAGCTAATTGTTGGATTTAACCGTTTTTATACACCACAATCCCTGCTTACAGCATTGCTGCAGCTTTTACCTTTCTTAGGGGTCAATCATCCACAGAAATAAGCCTTCTGGAGTCACTTTCTGAGCCACAGGACCCTCTCACATGGAACTTTATGCACTGCCTTGAAATTAACTGAAGTGCCAAAATGAGGCCTCCTCCCTCAGTACACTAGAGTGAAGGGGCCTTCCTGACTAGATTTAGGTGTCTAAAGCAAGCCAGATCAATAAAAAAACGTCCCCAATTGTATATGAGCTTATAAAACATTTCAATTGCCATCATATTGTAATAAAAAACAATCGATTTGGCCCCTGACAGTGTCTACCAGCATAAAAATCAAAAAGGGGAAGCCTGTTATCTTTTTTGCTGAGGTGAAAGAAAAATGGCTTACCGTTTTCCCTGAGGGGAAAAATGACTGTCATCTAGCATTAGCCAGTGTTGTTAGAAGGAGACTAGTCATAGCTGAAGCAGATAAGTCTGCAAACTGTTACCCAAAACTGAAGTTCTCTGGTTTCAACAGTCCTGCGTGGTAACAGAAATGGATTTTAGTTACTTGTGCTAAAATCATAGCCCTCTTAAACAGAAATCTTCATCAGTTTTCTGTTGTAGAGTAAATAGTACAAGCCAGCACTATTTTAAAATAACAAACTCTTGATAGAAGAATAAAAAACTACAACTAACACCACAAACGAGCGGCAAGGAGAATGACTGGGGGGCGGAGCCAGAGGGGGAGCTATATGGACAGCTCTTGCTGTGTGCTCTCCTTGCCTTTCCCTGTGGGGGAGAATATTTCCCACAAGTAATGGATGACGCCGTGGACCGGACACACCAATGTTGGAGAAAACTGAAATTATAAGCAGAAGAATCAAACTGAAACAGCTGCCTGAAGTACTTTTCTACCAAAAACTGCTTCTGAAGAAGAAAACACATCAAAATGGTAGAATTTAGTAAAAGTATGCAAAGAAGACCAAGTTGCTGCTTTGCAAATCTGATCAACCGAAGCTTCATTCCTAAACGCCCAGGAAGTAGAAATTGACCTAGTAGAATGAGCTGTAATCCTTTGAGGCGGAGTTTTACCCGACTCGACATAAGCATGATGAATTAAAGATTTCAACCAAGATGCCAGAGAAATTGCAGAGGCCTTCTGACCTTTCCTAGAACCGGAAAAAATAACGAATAGACTAGAAGTCTTTCGGAAATTCTTAGTAGCTTCAACATAATATTTCAAAGCTCTAACTACATCCAAAGAATGCAATGATCTCTCCTTAGAATTCTTAGGATTAGGACACAATGAAGGAACCACAATTAGGTAAAAATTTAAAAGAAGTTCGCAACACCGCCTTATCCTGATCCTGATGAAAAATCAGAAAAGGAGACTCACAAGAAAGAGCAGATAATTCAGAAACTCTTCTAGCAGAAGAGATGGCCAAAAGAAACAAAACTTTCCAAGAAAGTAATTTAATGTCCAATGAATGCATTGGTTCAAACGGAGGAGCTTGAAGAGCCCCCAGAACCAAATTCAAACTCCAAGGAGGATAAATTGACTTAATGACATGTTTTATACGAACCAAAGCTTGTACAAAACAATGAATATCAGGAAGATTAGCAATCTTTCTGTGAAAAAGAACAGAAAGAGCAGAGATTTGTCCTTTCAAGGAACTTGCAGACAAACCTTTATCCAAACCATCCTGAAGAAACTGTAAAATTCTTGGAATTCTAAAAGAATGCCAGGAAAAATGATGAGAAAGACACCAAGAAATGTAAGTCTTCCAGACTCTATAATATATCTTCCTAGATACAGATTTACGAGCCTGTAACATAGTATTAATCACAGAGTCAGAGAAACCTCTTTGACTAAGAATCAAGCGTTCAATCTCCATACCTTTAAATTTAAGGATTTGAGATCCTGATGGAAAAAAAGGACCTTGCGACAGAAGGTCTGGTCTTAACGGAAGAGTCCACGGTTGGCAAGAGGCCATCCGGACAAGATCCTCATACCAAAACCTGTGAGGCCATGCTGGAGCCACCAGCAGAACAAACGAGCATTCCTTCAGAATCTTGGAGATTACTCTTGGAAGAAGAACTAGAGGCGGAAAGATATAGGCAGGATGATACTTCCAAGGAAGTGACAATGCATCCACTGCTTCCGCCTGAGGATCCCTGGATCTGGACAGATACCTGGGAAGTTTCTTGTTTAGATGAGAAGCCATCAGATCTATTTCTGGAAGTCCCCACATTTGAACCATCTGAAGAAATACCTCTGGGTGAAGAGACCATTCGCCCGGATGTAACGTTTGGCGACTGAGATAATCCGCTTCCCAATTGTCTATACCTGGGATATGAACCGCAGAAACTAGACAGGAGCTGGATTCCGCCCATACCAGTATTCGAGATACTTCTTTCATAGCCAGAGGACTGTGAGTCCCTCCTTGATGATTGATGTATGCCACAGTTGTTACATTGTCTGTCTGAAAACAAATGAACGATTCTCTCTTTAGAAGAGGCCATGACTGAAGAGCTATGAAAATTGCACGGAGTTCCAAAATATTGATCGGTAATCTCACCTCCTGAGATTCCCAAACCCCTTGTGCTGTCAGAGACCCCCACACAGCTCCCCAACCTGTAAGACTTGCATCTGTTGAGATTACAGTCCAGGTTGGAAGAACAAAAGAAGCCCCCTGAACTAAACGATGGTGATCTGTCCACCACGTCAGAGAGTGTCGTACAATCGGTTTTAAAGATATTAATTGAGATATCTTTGTGTAATCCCTGCACCACTGGTTCAGCATACAGAGCTGAAGAGGTCGCATGTGAAAACGAGCAAAGGGGATCGCGTCCGATGCAGCAGTCATAAGACCTAGAATTTCCATGCATAAGGCTACCGAAGGGAATGATTGTGATTGAAGGTTTCGACAAGCTGAGGTCAATTTTAGACGTCTCTCATCTGTCAGAGACAGAGTCATGGACACTGAATCTATCTGGAAACCTAAAAATGTTACCCTTGTCTGAGGAATCAATGAACTTTTCGGTAAATTGATCCTCCAACCATGATCTTGAAGAAACAATACAAGTCGATTCGTATGAGATTCTGCTAAATGTGAAGACTGAGCAAGTACCAAGATATCGTCCAAATAAGGAAATACCACAATACCCTGTTCTCTGATTACAGACAGAAGGGCGCTGAGAACCTTTGTAAAAATTCTTGGAGCTGTTGCTAGGCCAAACGGCAGAGCCACAAACTGGTAATGCTTGTCTAGGAAAGAGAATCTCAGAAACTGATAGTGATCTGGATGAATCGGAATATGCAGATATACATCCTGTAAATCTATTGTGGACATATAATGCCCTTGCTGAACAAAAGGCAGGATAGTCCTTATAGTTACCATTTTGAATGTTGGTATCTTTACATAACGATTCAATATTTTTAGATCCAGAACTGGTCTGAAGGAATTCTCCTTCTTTGGTACAATGAAGAGATTTGAATAAAACCCCAGCCCCTGTTCCAGAACTGGAACTGGCATAATTACTCCAGCCAACACTAGATCTGAAACACATATCAGAAATGCTTGAGCCTTCGCTGGATTTACTGGGACACGGGAAAGAAAAAATCTCTTTGCAGGAGGCCTTATCTTGAAGCCAATTCTGTACCCTTCTGAAACAATGTTCTGATTCCAAAGATTGTGAATTGAATTGATCCAAATTTCTTTGAAAAATCGTAATCTGCCTCCTACCAGCTGGGCTGGAATGAGGGCCGCACCTTCATGTGGACTTGGGAGCTGGCTTTGGTTTTCTAAAAGGCTTGGATTTATTCCAGACTGGAGATGGTTTCCAAACTGATACCGCTCCTGTGGGTGAAGGATCAGGCTTTTGTTCCTTATTGTGACGAAAGGAACGAAAACGATTATTAGACCTAAATTTACCTTTAGATTTTTTATCCTGTGGTAAAAAAGTTCCTTTCCCTCCAGTAACAGTTGAGATAATAGAATCCAACTGAGAACCAAATAATTTATTACCCTGGAAAGAAAGGGAAAGCAAAGTTGACTTGGAAGACATATCAGCATTCCAAGTTTTAAGCCATAAAGCTCTTCTAGCTAAAAACATAATTTATGTAAGAACTTACCTGATAAATTCATTTCTTTCATATTAACAAGAGTCCATGAGCTAGTGACGTATGGGATATACATTCCTACCAGGAGGGGCAAAGTTTCCCAAACCTCAAAAATGCCTATAAATACACCCCTCACCACACCCACAAATCAGTTTAACGAATAGCCAAGAAGTGGGGTGATAAGAAAAAAAGTGCGAAGCATATAAAATAAGGAATTGGAATAATTGTGCTTTATACAAAAAAATCATAACCACCACAAAAAAGGGTGGGCCTCATGGACTCTTGTTAATATGAAAGAAATGAATTTATCAGGTAAGTTCTTACATAAATTATGTTTTCTTTCATGTAATTAACAAGAGTCCATGAGCTAGTGACGTATGGGATAATGACTACCCAAGATGTGGATCTTTCCACACAAGAGTCACTAGAGAGGGAGGGATAAAATAAAGACAGCCAATTCCTGCTGAAAATAATCCACACCCAAAATAAAGTTTAACAAAAAACATAAGCAGAAGATTCAAACTGAAATCGCTGCCTGAAGAACTGTTCTACCAAAAACTGCTTCAGAAGAAGAAAAGACATCAAAATGGTAGAATTTTAGAAAAAGTATGCAAAGAGGACCAAGTTGCTGCTTTGCAGATCTGGTCAACCGAAGCTTCATTCCTAAACGCCCAGGAAGTAGATACTGACCTAGTAGAATGAGCTGTAATTCTCTGAGGCGGAATTTTACCCGACTCAACATAGGCAAGATGAATTAAAGATTTCAACCAAGATGCCAAAGAAATGGCAGAAGCTTTCTGGCCTTTCCTAGAACCGGAAAAGATAACAAATAGACTAGAAGTCTTACGGAAAGATTTCGTAGCTTCAACATAATATTTCAAAGCTCTAACAACATCCAAAGAATGCAATGATTTCTCCTTAGAATTCTTAGGATTAGGACATAATGAAGGAACCACAATTTCTCTACTAATGTTGTTGGAATTCACAACTTAAGGTAAAAATTCAAAAGAAGTTCGCAACACCGCCTTATCCTGATGAAAAATCAGAAAAGGAGACTCACACGAAAGAGCAGAAAATTCAGAAACTCTTCTAGCAGAAGAGATGGCCAAAAGGAACAAAACTTTCCAAGAAAGTAATTTAATGTCCAATGAATGCATAGGTTCAAACGGAGGAGCTTGAAGAGCTCCCAGAACCAAATTCAAACTCCAAGGAGGAGAAATTGACTTAATGACAGGCTTTATACGAACCAAAGCTTGTACAAAACAATGAATATCAGGAAGAATAGCAACCTTTCTGTTGAAAAAAAACAGAAAGAGCAGAGATTTGACCTTTCAAGGAACTTGCGGACAAACCCTTATCTAAACCATCCTGAAGAAATTGTAATATTCTCGGTATTCTAAAAAAATGCCAAGAAAAATGATGAGAAAGACACCAAGAAATATAAGTCTTCCAGACTCTATAATATATCTCTCTGGATACAGATTTACGAGCCTGTAACACAGTATTAATCACAGAGTCAGAGAAACCTCTTTGACCAAGAATCAAGCGTTCAATCTCCATACCTTTAAATTTAAGGATTTCAGATCCTGATGGAAAAAAGGACCTTGAGACAAAAGGTCTGGTCTTAACGGAAGAGTACACGGTTGGCAAAAGGCCATCCGGACAAGATCCTCATACCAAAACCTGTGAGGCCATGCCGGAGCTACCAGCAGAACAAACGAGCATTCCTTCAGAATCTTGGAGATTACTCTTGGAAGAAGAACTAGAGGCGGAAAGATATAGGCAGGATGATACTTCCAAGGAAGTGAAAATGCATCCACTGCCTCCGCCTGAGGATCCCGGGATCTGGACAGATACCTGGGAAGTTTCTTGTTTAAATGAGAAGCCATCAGATCTATTTCTGGAAGTTCCCACATTTGAACAATCTGAAGAAATACCTCTGGGTGAAGATGCAACGTTTGGCGACTGAGATAATCCGCTTTCCAATTGTCCATACCTGGGATATAAACCGCAGAGATTAGACAGGAGCTGGATTCCGCCCAAACCAAAATTCGAGATACTTCTTTCATAGCCAGAGGACTGTGAGTCCCTCCTTGATGATTGATGTATGCCACAGATGTGACATTGTCTTATCTGAAAACAAATGAACAACTCTCTCTTCGGAAGAGGCCAAGACTGAAGAGCTCTGAAAATTGCACGGAGTTCCAAAATATTGATCGGAAATCTCACCTCCTGAGATTCCCAAACCCCTTGTGCCGTCAGATACCCCCATACAGCTCCCCAACCTGTAAAACTAGCATCTGTTGAGATTATAGTCCAGGTCGGAAGCACAAAGAAGCCCCCTGAACTAAACGATGGTGATCTGTCCACCATGTCAGAGAGTGTCATAAAATCGGTTTAAAGATATTAATTGAGATATCTTTGAGTAATCCCTGCACCATTGGTTCAGCATACAGAGCTGAAGAGGTCGCATGTAAAAACGAGCAAAGGAGATCGCATCTGATGCGGCAGTCCTAAGACCCAACATTTCCATGCATAAGGCTACCAAAGGGAATGATTGTGACTGAAGGTTTTGACAAGCTGATATCAATGATAAACTTCTCTTGACTGACAAGGACAGAGTCATAGACACTGAATTTATCTAGAAACCTAAAAAGGTTACCCTTGTCTGAGGAATCAATGAACTGATTGGTAAATTGATCCTCCAACCATGAACTTGAAGAAACAACACAAGTCGATTCGTATGAGATTCTACGAAAATGAGAAGACTGAGCAAGTACCAAGATATCGTCCAAATAAGGAAATACCAACACTCTATTCTCTGAATAGAGAAAGAAGGGCACCGAGAACCTTTGAAAAAAATTCTTGGAACTGAGGCTAGGCCAAACGGTAGAGCCACAAAACTGGTAATGCTTGTCTAAAAAGAGAATCTCAGACACTAAAAGTAATCTGGATGAATCGGAATATGCAGATACACATCCTGTAAATCTATTGTAGACATATAATGCCCTTGCTAAACAAAAGGCAGGATAGTCCTACAGTAACCATCTTGAATGTTGGTATCCTAACATAACGATTCAATAATGATAGATCCAGAACTGGTCTGAAGGAATTGACCTTCTTTGGTACAATGAAGAGATAAAATAAAACCCCAGCCCCTGTTCCAGAACTGGAACTGGTATAAATACTCCAGCCAACTCTAGATCTGAAACACATTTCAGAAATGCTGAGCCTTGCTGTGTTAACTGGGACACGGGGAAGAAAAGAATCTCTTAGCAGGAGGCCTTAACTCGAAGCCAATTCTGTACCTTTCTGAAACAATGTTTCTGAAACCAGAGATTAAGAACGGAATTGATCCAAATTTCTTTGAAGAAAACGTAATCTGCCCCATACCAGCTGAGCTGGAATAAGGGCCGCACCTTCATAGGTACTTAGGAGCTGGCTATAGGTTTCTATAAAGCTCGGATATATTCCAAACTGGAAATAGTTTCCAAACTGATACCGCTCCTGAGGATGAAGGATCAGGCTTTTGTTCCTTGTTGTGAGGAAAGGAACGAAATGATTATTTACCCTGGAAAGAAAGGGAAAGCAAAATTGACTTAGAAGACATGTCAGTATTCCAAGTTTAATCCATAAAGCTTTTCTAGCTAAAATAGCTAGAGACATATACCTGACATCAACTCTAATGATATCAAAAGATGGTATCACCAATAAAATTATTAGCATGTTATAAAATAATAATAATGCTATAAAATTATGATCTGTTACTTGTTGCGCTAAAGCTTCTAACCAAAAAGTTGAAGCTGCAGCAACATCCGCTAAAAATATAGCAGGTCTAAGAAGATTACCTGAACATAAGTAAGCTTTTCTTAGAAAGGATTCAATTTTCCTATCTAAAGGATCCTTAAATGAAGTACTATCTGCCATAGGAATAGTAGTACATTAACAGGAGTAGAGACAGCCCCATAACCTTAGGGATTTTTGTCCCAAAAAACTCTAATCTGTCAGATGGCACAGGATATAAATTGCTTAAACGTCTAGAAGGAGTAAATAAATTACCCAAATTATTCCATTCCCTGGAAATTACTTCAGAAATAGCATCAGGGAGATAAAACACTTCTGGAATAACTACCTTATTTAAACGTTTACATTTAGTATCAAGAGGACCAGAATCCTCTATTTCTAATGCAAATAACACTTTAAGTAAAGAACGAATAAATTCCATCTTGGACAAATACAAAGATTTATCAGCATCAAAATGATGATGTTCATTTAAAAATTCATCTGAAAAAAAGAGAAGTTTTAAAAGACTTTTATGTATACTAGAAGGAGAAATAACAGACATAGCCTTCTTAATGGATTTAAAATAAATAAAATCTCTTATGTTATCAGGAACACTCTGAAAATTAGATGTTGACGGAACAGCAACAGGTAATGTAACAGTACTAAAGGAAATTTTATCTGCATTAATAAGTTTGACATGACATGCAATACAAATAACAGCTGGAGAAACAGATACCAAAAGTTTATAACAGACTTAGCTTGGTAGCTCCAGCACTGTGCAGTGATTTTCCTGTAGTAACTTCTGACTCAGTTGCAACGTGGAACATCTTGCAATATGTAAAAGAAAAAAACAACATATAAAGCAAAATTGATCAAATTCCTTAAATGACAGTTTCAGGAATGGGAAAAAAATGCCAGTGAACAAGCTTCTAGCAACCAGAAGCAATAAATAATGAGACTTAAATAATGTGGAGACAAAAATGACGCCCAAATTTTTTAGCGCCAAAAAAGACGCCCACATTATTTGGCGCCTAAATGCTTTTGGCGCCAAAAATGACGCCACATCCGGAACGCCGACATTTTTGGCGCAAAATAACGTCAAAGAATGACGCAACTTCCGGCGACACGTATGACGCCGGAAACGGAAATAGAGTTTTTGCGCCAAAAAAGTCCGCGCCAAAAATGACGCAATAAAATGAAGCATTTTCAGCCCCTGCGAGCCTAACAGCCCACAGGGAAAAAGTCAAATTTTAAGGTAAAATATGTTAAATTAAAATGCATTATCCCAAATATGAAACTGACTGTCTGGAAAATAAGGAAAGTTGAACATTCTGAGTCAAGGCAAATAAATGTTTGAATACATATATTTAGAACTTTATAAATAAAGTGCCCAACCATAGCTTGGAGTGTCACAGAAAATAAGACTTACTTACCCCAGGACACTCATCTACATGTTTGTAGAAAGCCAAACCAGTACTGAAACGAGAATCAGTAGAGGAAATGGTAAATATAAGAGTATATCGTCGATCTGAAAAGGGAGGTAAGAGATGAATCTCTACGACCGATAACAGAGAACCTATGAAATAGACCCCGTAGAAGGAGATCACTGCATTCAAATAGGCAATACTCTCCTCACATCCCTCTGACATTCACTGCACGCTGAGAGGAAAACCGGGCTCCAACTTGCTGCGGAGCGCATATCAACGTAGAATCTAGCACAAACTTACTTCACCACCTCCATCGGAGGCAAAGTTAGTAAAACTGATTTGTGGGTGTGGTGAGGGGTGTATTTATAGGCATTTTTGAGGTTTGGGAAACTTTGCCCCTCCTGGTAGGAATGTATATCCCATACGTCACTAGCTCATGGACTCTTGTTAATTACATGAAAGAAATAGCTAGAGACATATACCTGACATCAACTCTAATAATATCAAAGATGGCTTCACAAATAAAGTTATTAGCATGTTGAAGAAGATTAACAATGCTATGAGAATTATGATCTGTTACTTGTTGCGCTAAAGCTTCTAACCAAAAGGTTGAAGCTGCAGCAACATCCGCTTAGACCGCAGGTCTAAGAAGATTACCTGAACATAAATAAGCTTTTCTTAGAAAAGATTCAATTTTCCTATCTAAAGGATCCTTAAAGGAAGTACTATCTGCCGTAGGAATAGTAGTACGCTTAGCAAGAGTAGAGACAGCCCCATCAACTTTAGGGATTTTGTCCCAAAACTCTAATCTGTCAGATGGCACAGGATATAATTGCTTAAAACGTTTAGAAGGAGTAAATGAATTACCAAAATTATTCCATTCCCTGGAGATTACTTCAGAAATAGCATCAGGGACAGGAAAAACTTCTGGAATAACTACAGGAGATTTAAAAACCTTATTTAAACGTTTAGATTTAGTATCAAGAGGACCAGAATCCTCTATTTCTAATGCAATTAAGACTTCTTTAAGTAAAGAACGAATAAATTCCATTTTGAATAAATATGAAGATTTATCAGCATCAACCTCTGAGACAGAATCCTCTGAACCAGAGGAACCATTATCAGAATCAGAATGATGATGTTCATTTAAAAATTCATCTGAAAAATGAGAAGTTTTAAAAGACCTTTTACGTTTACTAGAAGGAGGAATAACAGACATAGCCTTCTTAATGGATTTAGAAACAAAATTTCTTATGTTATCAGGAACACTCTGAGTATTAGATGTTGACGGAACAGCAACAGGTAATGTAACATTACTAAAGGAAATATTATCTGCATTAACAAGTTTGTCATGACATTCATTACAAACAACAGCTGGAGGAACAGATACCACAAGTTTACAGCAGATACACTTAACTTTGGTAGATCCAGCACCAGGCAGCGATTTTCCAGTAGTATCTTCTGACTCAGTGTCAATCTGGGACATCTTGCAATATGTAATAGAAAAAACAACATATAAAGCAAAATTGATCAAATTCCTTAAATGACAGTTTCAGGAATGGGAAAAAATGCCAGTGAACAAGCTTCTAGCAACCAGAAGCAATAAATAATGAGACTTAAATAATGTGGAGACAATAGTGACGCCCATATTTTTTAGTGCCAAAAAAGACGCCCACATTATTTGGCGCCTAAATGCTTTAAGCGCCAAAAAATGACTCCACATCCGGAATGCTGACACTTTCGGTGCAAAAAAAACGTCAAAAATGACACGTATGACGCCGGAAACAGAAAAAAGTTTTTGCGCCAAAAAAGTCAGCTCCAAAAATGACGCAATAAAATGAAGCATTTTCAGCCCCCGCGAGCCTAACAGCCCACAGGGAAAAAAGTCAAATTTTAAGGTAAGAAAAAATTGATTTATTCATATGCATTATCCCAAATATGAAACTGACTGTCTGAAATAAGGAACGTTGAACATCCTGAGTCAAGGCAAATAAATGTTTGAATACATATATTTAGAACTTTATATAAAAGTGCCCAACCATAGCTTAGAGTGTCACAGAAAATAAGACTTACTTACCCCAGGACACTCATCTACATGTAGTAGAAAGCCAAACCAGTACTGAAACGAGAATCAGTAGAGGTAATGGTATATATAAGAGTATATCGTCGATCTGAAAAGGGAGGTAAGAGATGAATCTCTACGACCGATAACAGAGAACCTATGAAATAGACCCCGTAGAAGGAGATCATTGAATTCAAATAGGCAATACTCTCCTCACATCCCTCTGACATTCACTGCACGCTGAGAAGAAAACCGGGCTCCAACCTGCTGCGGAGCGCATATCAACGTAGAATCTAGGACAAACTTACTTCACCACCTCCATAGGAGGCAAAGTTTGTAAAACTGATTTGTGGGTGTGGTGAGGGGTGTATTTATAGGCATTTTGAGGTTTGGGAAACTTTGCCCCTCCTGGTAGGAATGTATATCCCATACGTCACTAGCTCATGGACTCTTGCTAATTACATGAAAGAAATTAGACTTATTCTTGGCTTTGAAAGGCCTATCTTGTGGGAGGGCGTGGCCCTTACCCCCAGTGATGTCTGAGATAATCTCTTTCAATTCTGGCCCAAAAAGGGTTTTACCCTTGAAGGGGATATTAAGCAATTTTGTCTTGGAAGATACATCCGCTGACCAAGACTTTAGCCATAGCGCTCTGCGCGCCACAATTGCAAACCCTGAATTTTTCCACGCTAATCTAGCTAACTGCAAAGCGGCATCTAAAATAAAGGAATTAGCTAACTTAAGTGCGTGAACTCTGTCCATAACCTCCTCATATGGAGTCTCTCTACTGAGCGACTTTCCTAGTTCCTCGAACCAGAACCACGCTGCTGTAGTGACAGGAATAATGCACGAAATAGGTTGCAGGAGGTAACCTTGCTGTACAAAAATCTTTTTAAGCAAACCCTCCAATTTTTTATCCATAGGATCTTTGAAAGCACAATTATCCTCGATAGGAATAGTAGTGCGCTTGGCTAGTGTAGAAACTGCACCCTGGACCTTAGGGACTGTCTGCCATAAGTCCTTTCTGGGGTCAACCATAGGAAATAATTTCTTAAATATAGGAGGGGGGACAAAAGGTATGCCGGGCTTCTCCCACTCCTTATTCACTATGTCCGCCACCCGCTTGGGTATAGGAAAAGCGTCGGGGTGCACCGGAACCTCTAGGAACTTGCCCATCTTGCACAATTTTTCTGGAATGACCAGGTTGTCACAATCATCCAGAGTAGATAACACCTCCTTAAGCAGTGCGCGGAGATGCTCTAATTTAAATTTAAATGTCACAACATCAGGTTCTGCCTGTTGAGAAATTCTACCTGAATCTGAAATTTCCCCATCTAATAGTAAGCTCCTTTCACTATTAGAAGCTTCCTCTATGCGTCTCAGGGGGAATTGTAAGTAGAGTAGTTTATAGGAAAGGGCACTCTAAATAGAGCTAATACCTTGTGGAGATTTTTAAGATATGATAAATATGAACATATAGAAAATATATATATATATAAAAAATGTAAATGGTAATCTCTTCTATGACACCAGATAAGTACAGAATAAAAACTTTATTTTAGTAAAAACAAATTTCTGAAAATTTTTTGAAAATTGCTTTGTTGAAATTTGTCAAATATTGATACTGATACGCAAGAAATCAATATTAGATCAATTTAAGATTTAGATTACAAGGTTGGCCAACCTATCAGACTCATTTGTACATAAGAATCTCAAACTCGCATGTTTTAAAAAAACGGAATTTATGCTTACCTGATAAATTACTTTCTCTTGCGGTGTATCCAGTCCACTGATTCATCCTTACTTGTGGGATATTCTCATTCCCTACAGGAAGTGGCAAAGAGAGCACACAGAAGAGCTGTCCATATAGCTCCCCCTCAGGCTGTCCCTTTAAGATACTAGCTGATAACCCTTTCTCCAATCCTTCTTGGAGAAAAGACAATATCCTTGGAATCCTAATCTTACTCCACGAGTAACCCTTGGATTCACACCAAAGATATTTCCGCCATATCTTATGGTAAATTTTCCTGGTGACAGGTTTTCTAGCTTGGATCAGAGTATCTATGACTGATTCAGAGAACCCACGCTTGGATAGAATTAAGCGTTCAATCTCCAAGCAGTTAGCTGCAGAGAAACTAGATTTGGATGCAAGAATGGACCCTGTATTAGTAGATCCTGCCTCGTTGGCAGTGTCCATGGTGGGACAGATGACATGTCCACTAGGTCTGCATACCAAGTCCTGCGTGGCCACGCAGGCGCTATCAAAATTACCGAGGCCTTCTCCTGTTTGATTCTGGCTATCAGCCGAGGGAGAAGAGGAAACGGTGGAAAGACATAGGCCAGATTGAAGGACCAAGGCGCTACTAGAGCATCTATCAAAGCCCTGGACCCGTAAAGAGGAAGTTTGGTGTTCTGACGGGACGCCATCAGATCCAACTCTGGAGTGCCCCAAAGCTGAGTGAGCTGAGCAAATACCTCCGGGTGAAGTTCCCACTCCCCCGGGTGAAAAGTCTGACGACTTAGGAAATCCACTTCCCAGTTGTCTACTCCTGGGATGTGAATCGCAGAGAGGTGGCAAGAGTGATCCTCCACCCACCTGATTATCTTGGCTACTTCCTTCATCGCTAAGGAACTCTTTGTTCCTCCCTGATGATTGATGTATGCTACAGTTGTGATGTTGTCCGACTGAAATCTGATGAACTTGGCCGCCGCTAGCTGAGGCCAAGCCTGGAGCGTATTGAATATCGCTCTCAGCTCCAAAATGTTTATCGGGAGAAGAGACTCTTCCCGAGACCATATGCCCTGAGCTTTCAGGGAGCCCCAGACCACGCCCCAGCCTAACAGACTTGCGTCGGTCGTTACAATGATCCACTCCGGTCTGCGGAAGCACATTCCCTGAGACAGGTGATCCTGAGACAACCACCAGAGAAGAGAATCTCTGGTTTTCTGGTCCAGTTGGATTTGAAGAGACAAATCTGCATAATTCCCATTCCACTGTTTGAGCATGCACAGTTGCAGTGGTCCGAGATGAATTCGGGCAAAAGGGACGACGTCCACTGCCGCAACCATTAATCTGATTACCTCCATGCACTGAGCTACAGAAGGCCGAGGAATGGAATGAAGAACTAGGCAAGTAGTTAAAAGCTTTAACTTCCTGACCTCCGTCAGAAATATTTTCATTTCTACCGAGTCTATTAGTGTTCCCAGGAAGTGAACCCTTGTGAGCGGGGACAGAGAACTTTTTTCGACGTTCACCTTCCACCCGTGAGACCTTAGAAAGGCCAGAGCAATGTCCGTATGAGCCTTGGCTCTGTGAAAAGACGACGCCTGTATTAAGATGTCGTCTAGGTAAGGTGCTACTGCAATGCCCCGCAGTCTTAGTACCGCTAGAAGGGACCCTAGCACCTTTGTAAAAATCCTGGGAGCAGTGGCCAACCCGAAGGGAAGGGCCACGAATTGGTAATGCTTGTCCAGAAAAGCGAACCTTAGGAACTGATGGTGATCTTTGTGGATAGGAATATGAAGGTACGCATCCTTTAGATCCACGGTAGTCATATATTGTCCTTCCTGGATCATCGGTAAGATTGTCCGAATGGTCTCCATCTTGAAAGATGGAACTCTGAGGAACTTGTTTAGAATTTTTAGATCCAGGATTGGTCTGAAAGTTCCTTCCTTTTTGGGAACCACAAACGGGTTTGAGTAAAAACCCAGTCCTTGTTCTGTAATTGGAACTGGACATATCACTCCCATCTTGATTAGATCTTCTACACAGCGTAAGAACGCCTCTTTCTTTGTCTGGTCTGAAGACAGACGAGAAATGTGGAACCTTCCCCTTGGAGGAAGGTCCTTGAATTCTAGAAGATATCCCTGAGCAACTCTCTCTAATGCCCAGGGATCGGGAACATCTCTTGCCCAAGCCTGAGCAAAGAGAGAGAGAGTCTGCCCCCTACCAGATCCGGTCCCGGATCGGGGGCTACCCCCTTCATGCTGTCTTAGTAGCAGCTGCAGGCTTCTTGGCCTGTTTACCCTTGTTCCAGCCCTGCAAAGGCTTCCAGGTTGCCTTGGGCTGTGAAGTGTTACCCTCCTGCTTTGCGGTTGCAGAGGTTGAAGCAGGACCGCTACTGAAGTTACGAAAGGAACGAAAATTAACCTTATTTTTAGTCTTAAAAGGCCTATCTTGCGTGAGGGCATTGCCCTTTCCCCCAGTGATATTCGAAATAATCTCTTTCAACTCTGGCCCGAAAAGGGTCTTTCCTTTGAAAGGGATATTCAGTAACTTAGTTTTAGACGACACATCGGCCGACCATGATTTCACGCAGAGTGCTCTGCGCGCCATGATGGCAAAACCAGAATTTTTCGCCGCTAACTTGGCTAATTGCAAAGCGGCATCTGTTATAAAAGAATTACCCAGCTTTAGAGCTTTAATTCTA
The DNA here is from genome assembly GCF_027579735.1 of Bombina bombina. NCBI lineage: Eukaryota > Metazoa > Chordata > Amphibia > Anura > Bombinatoridae > Bombina > Bombina bombina. Next base: position 702,295,816 of record NC_069504.1, read on the forward strand.
TCCATAATTTCGTCATAAATGAGGTCTCTGTCTGGAGCGACTGCTCCAGCGCCTCAAACCAGAAAGCCGCTGCAGTAGTCACAGGAATAATGCAGGCAATAAGTTGGAGAAGGAAACTTTGTTGAACAAATATTTTCTTTAGTAAACCTTCCAAATTTTTATCCATAGGATCTTTGAAAGCACAACTGTCTTCAATTGGTATGGTTGAGCGCTTGGCAAGTGTTGAAATTGCCCCCTCTACCTTAGGGATCGTCTGCCATGCGTCCCGCCTGGGATCAGTTATAGGGAACATTTTCTTAAAGATAGGGGGGGAACAAAGGGTACACCTGGTCGCTCCCACTCCCTATCCACAATGTCCGCCACCCTCTTCGGGATCGGAAACGCATCAGTGTTTACAGGGACTTCTAAGAATCTTTCCATTCTACACAATTTCTCTGGGACCACCATGGGGTCGCAATCATCCAGCGTAGCTAAAACCTCCTTAAGCAGCACGCGGAGGTGTTCCAGCTTAAATTTAAACGCTAAGGAATCTGATTCTGCCCGCTGAGAAATCTTTCCTGTATCTGAAATTTCTACCTCGGACAGCACATCCCTCACCGTCATTTCAGAGTGTTGTGAGGGTACAACAGATAAACCTTCCAAAGCTTCGAATTGCTCATACTCTGTTCTTAAAACCGAGCTATCACGCTTTTTAGGAAAAACTGGCAGTTTGGATAAAAATGCCGCAAGGGAATTATCCATGACTGCTGCTAATTGTTGTAATGTAATAGGGACCATTGCGCTAGAGGTACTAGGCATAGCTTGCGCGGGCGTGACTGGTGTCGACACATGGGGAGAGGAAGGTGGACTATCCTCATTACCTTCTGTTAAAGAATCATCTTGGGCTACATTTTTAAGTAAAACATTATCTTTAAAATGCATAGATACATTAGCACACTTTAAACACAAATGTAAAGGGGGTTCCACCATGGCTACTAAACACATAGAGCAACGTCTATCTGAAGGCTCAGACATGTTAAACAGACTTAGACAGCAGTAAAAGACTGAAAAATACAATGAGAAAAAATGGTACTGTGCTTTTAAATAATAAAAGCGCACACTTTTTTACTAAATATTCAAAAATGATCCAAGCTTTCTGAAAATTTCACCACACGATCTTAATGCTTGGTAATGGTTGCACAGCAAATATCAAGTCAATTAACCCCTTAATGCCCGAACCAGACCAACCTAAAGCTGACAACCGGTTAGCAAACTACAGCACCATGCCACAGCAATCTGCTGTGGCCCTACCTTGCCCCTGGGGATTAGTTGATGAAAAATAAGCCTCTATGAAGTCCTCAAGAAGTTTTAGGACCCTCCACGTGAAGCTGCATGAAGCTGTCTGCAAAATGAAGAGCGCAACTGAGGCGCGAAAATTAGGCCCCCTCCCTCTCCACTCCGGAGTTGTGGGGCCTTCAAAACCCTAAATAGGTGTCCAAATTACTGCCATGTGGAATAAAACCCCCAAATAACACTCCAAAAGTGATAAAAACATGTATAGTGATTATATTTTACTCAAAAATAATCGATTACCCTTTAACAGTGTCCACCAGTCATTTAGCCTTGTTAAATAAGCCTTCCTTCTATACTGAGTCTCAGAATATGGCTTACCTTCCCCACATGGGGATTCTTGTCAGTCTTCTAGCATTACTAAGTCTTGACTAGAAAAAGATGACTGAACATACCTTGTAGCAGTTAAGCCTGCAAACTGTTCCCCCCAACTGAAGTTTTCTTGGTACTCCTCAGTCCTGCGTGGGAACAGCAGTGGATTTTAGTTACAATATGCTAAAATCATTTTCCTCTCAGCAGAATTCTTCATCACTTTCTGCTAGAGAGTAAATAGTACAAACCAGCACTATTTCAAAATAAACTTTTGATTGAAGATATAAAAAACTACAAATCTAACACCACATTCACTTTACCCTCCCGTGGAGATGCTACTTGTTAGAGCGGCAAAGAGAATGACTGGGGGGGGGGGGGGGAGCCTGAGGGGGAGCTATATGGACAGCTTTGCTGTGTGCTCTCTTTGCCACTTCCTGTAGGGAATGAGAATATCCCACAAGTAAGGATGAATCCGTGGACTGGATACACCTTGTAAGAGAAAAAACTTTTTTGTTTTTACTAAAATAAAAATAATTTTTTATTCTGTACAAAATCTTATCTGGAGTCATAGAATAGATTTCTATTTACATTTTTTTATATATATTTTTTATATTTTCATATTTATAATATCTTAAAAATCTCCATAAGGTATTAGCTTTATTTAGAGCGCCCTTCCTTATAAAGTACTCTTCCTAGAGAAGAGTAATTCCCAGGAGTAAAGAATCATGGACTCTCACTACCTGTATTAAAGATTGAAAAGTTTTATAGGTGTCAAGCTTGAAAAAAAAAAAGAAAAAGGGGTGAATATAGTGTGCATATTCATTTTAATGGGCCATAAACTGCTAAGAAGCAGCAGGGTTACTACTCACCATTACGTGTGCCTGCAGCTCTCTTTAAAGCCATCATATTTAACTAAAGTGCTAGTTATAGTGAAGCTCTGCCTCTTCATGCTGGATGTCGCTATGTTGGAGATGATACTCGTGCACCCTGTGACAGAAGCAGCGTGCATTCATATATCAGTGACACTGCTGTATCGAGCTCCTTGAATTAGTATGTACAATACGGAGAGGGAGCTTTACTAATTTTGGGCTGGTTGCATTTCTCTACATTATTTTTTTTTTTTACATTATATAAAAATGTAACTCTCTCAATCTTTCTTGCACAAAACGAGCACAATACAGTTTTTCAAAGCTGGAAGTGTCACTTTACTATGAATAGGCGCGGCTTCTGTCAAAAAGTGCAACCTTCAAGGCAGCTGAAGGCACCACAGGAAAAATAGTATGGGTAGAAGCAGCCATGTTATTGCAGTTGTGCCAAACAGTTTCATGCCCCTTTGAGTGTTACTTTAAACATGGCATAAAATGCACATGAATGCATTCCAGAATTTTTTTTTTGCAATACATATGTATGAGTAAAAATAATTGTAATAAAAGAAATTGGTTCAGTTACAGCATTTACTGTATAATATTTATGGAGCATATGTATATATGCATGGTGCACATTATACGCTATAAACAAGTCATAAATATTTTTGCATATACATGTGACTGTTAACCTTGGTCCCCCATATGCAATATTACATTGTTTTAGGTTGTGACGCCCTTTAAATAAAACTAAATTTGTTTGGTGAAAAGAACTACTGGAGCCTTCTTAAAATTGTGATGGTGGTGGGTAACAAATCTGAACGATGATAGATGCTAATGATGATAATATATGAATGATTAATTTATTTAAACCAAACTACTGGAACTTTTACTTAAAGTGATGTTAAACATTCTGTTTCATTGCTACAATAAAAAAGCACTAAGCAGTGGATTACACTTAGAGATCATCGCAATATGGATTTTTCATAATTTTAAAAAGATTATACCTTTTATTTCTTAGTTAATTTAATCTGTGCAGGGTCAATTACTTCCTGTCACAGCCCTACAAGGAGGCTGGGGTCTCTACAGGAAGGCTAATCTAGTTTGATATCAAATCTTTTAGAGCAACGTCCAGTTTACGATTTAGATAATGCTAGAGAGAAAGTAAATTTATTCTTACCTGATAAAATTTATGGTAAATTTTCCTAGTAACAGGCTTACATGCCTGAATCAAGGTATCAATGACCGAATCAGAAAAACCTTACTTAGATAAAATTAAGCATTCAATCTCCAAGCAGTTAGCTGCAGAGAAACTAGATTTGGATGGTGGAAGGGTCCCTGAATGAGGTCTTTCCTCAATGGAAGCTTCCACGGTGGTCGAGATGACATGTCCACCAGATCGGCATACCAAGTCCTGCGAGGCCACGCAGGAGCGATGAGGATCACCGATGCCCTCTCCTGTTTGACTCTAGCAATCACCCGGGGCAGGAGAGCAAATGGAAGGAACACATAAGCTAGGCTGAAAGACCAAGGCACTGCCAAGGCATCTATCAGCTCGGCCTGGGGATCCCTGGACCTGGACCTCGGGAGTTTGGCATTCTGACGAGATGCCATGAGATCCAACTCCGGTCTGCCCCCATCTGAGAATCAAGTTGGAAAATACCTCCGGATGGAGTTCCCACTCTCCCGGATGAAATGTCTGTCTGCTCAGAAAATCCGCCTCCCAGTTGTCCACCCCTTGAATATGGATCGCCGACAGATGGCAAGGGTGAGACTCCGCCCACTGTATTATCCTTGTTACCTCCGTCATCGCTAAGGAACTTCTTGTTCCTCCTTGATGATTGATGTAAGCTACCGTTGTTATGTTGTCCGATCTGATGAACTGAGCCGAAGTCAACTGAGGCCAAGCCTGAAGCGCATTGAATATTATTGAACATTGCTATCAATTCCAGAATATTTATGGGAAGGAGAGACTCCGCCTGAGTCCATACACCACCCTGAGCCCTTAGGGAGTTCCAGACTGCTCCCCATCCTATCAGGCTGGCATCCGTTGTCACTATCACCCATGAGGGCCTGCGGAAGCATGTCCCCTGGGATAGATGATCCAGCGACAACCACCAGAGTCCCTTGTCTCTTGATCTAGAGTTATTTGAGGAGACTAATTTGTATAATCTCCATTCCACTGACTGAGCATGCTCAGTTGCAGAGGCCTGAGATGAAAGCGAGCAAACTGAACGATGTCCATTGCTGCTACCATCAACCGAATTACCTCCATGCACTGAGCCACTGACGGCCGAGGATTGGTCCGAAGGGCTCGGCATGTATCCAGAATTTTTAATTTTCTGACCTCCGTCAAAAAGACTCATAGATAGAGAGTCCATTAGAGTTCCCAAGAAAGGAAACCTTGTCTGTGGGACTAGAGAACTCTTTTCCAGATTTACCTACCACCCATGAGTCCTCAGGAAGGATAGAACAATGTCGGTATGAGACTTTGCTAGCTGATAAGACGACGCATGGATCAGAATATCGTCCAGATAAGGCGCTACTGCAATGCCTCGCGGTCTTAGAACCGCCAGCAGGGGCCTCAGAACCTTTGTGAAAATCCTGGGAGCCGTGGCCAGACCGAAAGGAAAGGCCACGAACTGAAAATGTTTGTCCAGAAAGGCAAATCTCAGAAACTTGTGATGATCTCTGTGGATAGGAACATGAAGATATGCGTCCTTCAGGTCCACGGTAGTCATAAATTGACCCTCCTGGATCATTGGAAGAATGGTACGAATAGTTTCCATCTTGAAGGATGGAACTCTGAGAAACTTGTTTAGACTTTTGAGGTCTAAAATAGGTCGGAACGTTCCCTCTTTTTTGGGAACTACAAAGATTTGAATAAAACCCTTGTCCCTGTATTGGAACAGGACATATGACCCCCATGGAGGAGAGCTCTTTTACACAGCGTAAGAACGCCTCTCTTTTTATCTGGTCTACAGACAATCATGAAAGAAGAAACCTTCCTCTGGGAGAGGAATTTTTGAACTCCAACTGATATCCCTAAGACACAATGTCCAGTGTCCAGGTATCCTGAACGTCTCTTATCCAAGCCTGGACAAAGAGAGAAAGTATGCCCCCTACCAGATCCGGTCCCGGATCGGGGGCCGCCCCTTCATGCGGACTTGGTAGTGGCAGCCTGCTTCTTGGGCTGCTTACCCTTGTTCCAAGACTGGTTCGGTCTCCAAGTGGACTTGGCTTGTGAATAATCCCCTTCCTGTTTAGCGGAAGAGGGAACCCCCTTGAAATTTTGAAAGGAACGAAAATTACTCTGTCGCCCTTTCTGTTTGGACTTTTTATCCTGAGGGAGGAGATGACCCTTGCCTCCCGTAATGTCTGAAATAATTTCCTTCATTTGCACGCCACTCCAGAGGCCCACTCACGTCTGAGTCATCAAAAATATCCACAGTGAGTAGCAGCAAAGAATTGCAGATATAGCCCCCTCTACTTTAGGGACCCTCTGCCAAGATCCCTAATAGTGTCAGCTACAGGATACATCTTTTTAAATACAGGCAAAGGAGAAAAATACCTGGCCTTCCCCATTCCTTTGCAATAATCTCTGAAGTCCTTTTAGGAACTGGAAAGACGTCTGAGTAAAAAGGAACTTACAAATATCTGTCTTACTCAATTTTTCTGGCGGGACTATGATGGAGTCACAGTCATCCAAAGTAATTAACACCTCTCTCAGTAATAAACGAAGGTGTTCAAGCTTAAACCTGAAGGAAATCACATCAGGATCAGTTAAGGGCAAAGCACTCCCTGCTTCAGAGAGCTCACCCTCAGAGAGTACCTCCGTACTTCCCAACTCAGAGCCCCTGGAGGGTGCATCCGCAATCGCCACCATGGAATCAGTGGCATACGTGCCCACATAGGTGTCCCGTCTTGTATGCTTGCCGTGCGAAATAGGAAGGTTGGATAATGCATCAGAAAGTGTAGAGGACATCACTGCAGCAATGTCTTTTAATGTAAATGCTGCAGACACTGGGGAAATACATGACCCTGCTTGGGCGGGTGTTAAGGGCAGTGACGCTTGGGGAGAAAGTTGCGGCATACCTTGCATCTCATCTATAGACTCCTGAGAAGCATCTGTCTTAGGCAAAGGTTTATCACAAAAAATGTGATCCCTATAATGTAAGGCTCTCTCACAACATGAAGGACAAAAAGGAACTGGAGGTTCCACTGGGGCATTCAAACACATAGAACAAGTTACAACTTGGATGTCATCTGAATCCATACTAACAGTAGTAATGTACAACAATAATAATGTAGTTAGAAAGTTGTCAGTAGTTAAAGAGAACCTTATTACAAGTACACTGTCTCTTTAAGAAATAAACTGACAATTTTTCTTGCAAGCAAAACGATATAACTGCAGAAAAAACAGAATTTATGTTTACCTGATAAATTACTTTCTCCAACGGTGTGTCCGGTCCACGGCGTCATCCTTACTTGTGGGATATTCTCTTCCCCAACAGGAAATGGCAAAGAGCCCAGCAAAGCTGGTCACATGATCCCTCCTAGGCTCCGCCTACCCCAGTCATTCGACCGACGTCAAGGAGGAATATTTGCATAGGAGAAACCATATGGTACCGTGGTGACTGTAGTTAAAGAAAATAAATTATCAGACCTGATTAAAAAAACCAGGGCGGGCCGTGGACCGGACACACCGTTGGAGAAAGTAATTTATCAGGTAAACATAAATTCTGTTTTCTCCAACATAGGTGTGTCCGGTCCACGGCGTCATCCTTACTTGTGGGAACCAATACCAAAGCTTTAGGACACGGATGAAGGGAGGGAGCAAATCAGGTCACCTAAATGGAAGGCACCACGGCTTGCAAAACCTTTCTCCCAAAAATAGCCTCAGAAGAAGCAAAAGTATCAAACTTGTAAAATTTGGTAAAAGTGTGCAGTGAAGACCAAGTCGCTGCCCTACATATCTGATCAACAGAAGCCTCGTTCTTGAAGGCCCATGTGGAAGCCACAGCCCTAGTGGAATGAGCTGTGATTCTTTCGGGAGGCTGCCGCCCGGCAGTCTCATAAGCCAATCTGATGATGCTTTTAATCCAAAAAGAGAGAGAGGTAGAAGTTGCTTTTTGACCTCTCCTTTTACCGGAATAAACAACAAACAAAGAAGATGTTTGACTAAAATCCTTTGTAGCATCTAAATAGAATTTTAGAGCGCGAACAACATCCAAATTGTGCAACCAACGTTCCTTCTTTGAAACTGGTTTCGGACACAGAGAAGGTACGATAATCTCCTGGTTAATGTTTTTGTTAGAAACAACTTTTGGAAGAAAACCAGGTTTAGTACGTAAAACCACCTTATCTGCATGGAACACCAGATAAGGAGGAGAACACTGCAGAGCAGATAATTCTGAAACTCTTCTAGCAGAAGAAATTGCAACTAAAAACAAAACTTTCCAAGATAATAACTTAATATCAACGGAATGTAAGGGTTCAAACGGAACCCCCTGAAGAACTGAAAGAACTAAATTGAGACTCCAAGGAGGAGTCAAAGGTTTGTAAACAGGCTTAATTCTAACCAGAGCTTGAACAAAGGCTTGAACATCTGGCACAGCGGCCAGCTTTTTGTGAAGTAACACAGACAAGGCAGAAATCTGTCCCTTCAGGGAACTTGCAGATAATCCTTTTTCCAATCCTTCTTGAAGGAAGGATAGAATCCTAGGAATCTTAACCTTGTCCCAAGGGAATCCTTTAGATTCACACCAACAGATATATTTGTTACAAATTTTGTGGTAAATCTTTCTAGTTACAGGCTTTCTGGCCTGAACAAGAGTATCGATAACAGAATCTGAGAACCCTCGCTTCGATAAGATCAAGCGTTCAATCTCCAAGCAGTCAGCTGGAGTGAAACCAGATTCGGATGTTCGAACGGACCCTGAACAAGAAGGTCTCGTCTCAAAGGTAGCTTCCAAGGTGGAGCCGATGACATATTCACCAGATCTGCATACCAAGTCCTGCGTGGCCACGCAGGAGCTATCAAGATCACCGACGCCCTCTCCTGATTGATCCTGGCTACCAGCCTGGGGATGAGAGGAAACGGCGGGAACACATAAGCTAGTTTGAAGGTCCAAGGTGCTACTAGTGCATCCACTAGAGCCGCCTTGGGATCCCTGGATCTGGACCCGTAGCAAGGAACTTTGCAGTTCTGACGAGAGGCCATCAGATCCATGTCTGGAATGCCCCACAGCTGAGTGACTTGGGCAAAGATTTCCGGATGGAGTTCCCACTCCCCCGGATGCAATGTCTGACGACTCAGAAAATCCGCTTCCCAATTTTCCACTCCTGGGATGTGGATAGCAGACAGGTGGCAGGAGTGAGACTCCGCCCATAGAATGATTTTGGTCACTTCTTCCATCGCCAGGGAACTCCTTGTTCCCCCCTGATGGTTGATGTACGCAACAGTTGTCATGTTGTCTGATTGAAACCGTATGAACTTGGCCCTCGCTAGCTGAGGCCAAGCCTTGAGAGCATTGAATATCGCTCTCAGTTCCAGAATATTTATCGGTAACCGAGATTCTTCCCGAGACCAAAGACCCTGAGCTTTCAGGGATCCCCAGACCGCGCCCCAGCCCATCAGACTGGCGTCGGTCGTGACAATGACCCACTCTGGTCTGCGGAATGTCATCCCTCGTGACAGGTTGTCCAGGGACAGCCACCAACGGAGTGAGTCTCTGGTCCTCTGATTTACTTGTATCTTCGGAGACAAGTCTGTATAGTCCCCATTCCACTGACTGAGCATGCACAGTTGTAATGGTCTTAGATGAATGCGCGCAAAAGGAACTATGTCCATTGCCGCTACCATCAACCCGATCACTTCCATGCACTGAGCTATGGAAGGAAGAGGAACGGAATGAAGTATCCGACAAGAGTCTAGAAGTTTTGTTTTTCTGGCCTCTGTCAGAAAAATCCTCATTTCTAAGGAGTCTATTATTGTTCCCAAGAAGGGAACCCTTGTTGACGGAGATAGAGAACTCTTTTCCACGTTCACTTTCCATCCGTGAGATCTGAGAAAGGCCAGGACAATGTCCGTGTGAGCCTTTGCTTGAGGAAGGGACGACGCTTGAATTAGAATGTCGTCCAAGTAAGGTACTACAGCAATGCCCCTTGGTCTTAGCACAGCTAGAAGGGACCCTAGTACCTTTGTGAAAATCCTTGGAGCAGTGGCTAATCCGAAAGGAAGCGCCACGAACTGGTAATGTTTGTCCAGGAATGCGAACCTCAGGAACCGATGATGTTCCTTGTGGATAGGAATATGTAGATACGCATCCTTTAAATCCACCGTGGTCATGAATTGACCTTCCTGGATGGAAGGAAGAATAGTTCGAATGGTTTCCATCTTGAACGATGGAACCTTGAGAAACTTGTTTAAGATCTTGAGATCTAAGATTGGTCTGAACGTTCCCTCTTTTTTGGGAACTATGAACAGATTGGAGTAGAATCCCATCCCTTGTTCTCTTAATGGAACAGGATGAATCACTCCCATTTTTAACAGGTCTTCTACACAATGTAAGAATGCCTGTCTTTTTATGTGGTCTGAAGACAACTGAGACCTGTGGAACCTCCCCCTTGGGGGAAGTCCCTTGAATTCCAGAAGATAACCTTGGGAGACTATTTCTAGCGCCCAAGGATCCAGAACATCTCTTGCCCAAGCCTGAGCGAAGAGAGAGAGTCTGCCCCCCACCAGATCCGATCCCGGATCGGGGGCCAACATTTCATGCTGTCTTGGTAGCAGTGGCAGGTTTCTTGGCCTGCTTACCCTTGTTCCAGCCTTGCATTGGTCTCCAAGCTGGCTTGGCTTGAGAAGTATTACCCTCTTGCTTAGAGGACGTAGCACTTTGGGCTGGTCCGTTTCTACGAAAGGGACGAAAATTAGGTTTATTTTTTGCCTTGAAAAGCCGATCCTGAGGAAGGGCGTGGCCCTTACCCCCAGTGATATCAGAGATAATCTCTTTCAAGTCAGGGCCAAACAGCGTTTTCCCCTTGAAAGGAATGTTAAGTAGCTTGTTCTTGGAAGACGCATCAGCCGACCAAGATTTCAACCAAAGCGCTCTGCGCGCCACAATAGCAAACCCAGAATTCTTAGCCGCTAACCTAGCCAATTGCAAAGTGGCGTCTAGGGTGAAAGAATTAGCCAATTTAAGAGCATTGATTCTGTCCATAATCTCCTCATAAGGAGAAGAATCCCTATCGACCGCCTTTATCAGCTCATCGAACCAGAAACATGCGGCTGTAGCGACAGGGACAATGCATGAAATTGGTTGTAGAAGGTAACCCTGCTGAACAAACATCTTTTTAAGCAAACCTTCTAATTTTTTATCCATAGGATCTTTGAAAGCACAACTATCCTCTATGGGTATAGTGGTGCGTTTGTTTAAAGTGGAAACCGCTCCCTCGACCTTGGGGACTGTCTGCCATAAGTCCTTTCTGGGGTCGACCATAGGAAACAATTTTTTAAATATGGGGGGAGGGACGAAAGGAATACCGGGCCTTTCCCATTCTTTATTAACAATGTCCGCCACCCGCTTGGGTATAGGAAAAGCTTCTGGGGGCCCCGGCACCTCTAGGAACTTGTCCATTTTACATAGTTTCTCTGGGATGACCAACTTGTCACAATCATCCAGAGTGGATAATACCTCCTTAAGCAGAATGCGGAGATGTTCCAACTTAAATTTAAATGCAATCACATCAGGTTCAGCTTGTTGAGAAATGTTCCCTGAATCAGTAATTTCTCCCTCAGACAAAACCTCCCTGGCCCCATCAGACTGGGTTAGGGGCCCTTCAGAAATATTATTATCAGCGTCGTCATGCTCTTCAGTATCTAAAACAGAGCAGTCGCGCTTACGCTGATAAGGGTTCATTTTGGCTAAAATGTTTTTGACAGAATTATCCATTACAGCCGTTAATTGTTGCATAGTAAGGAGTATTGGCGCGCTAGATGTACTAGGGGCCTCCTGAGTGGGCAAGACTCGTGTAGACGAAGGAGGGAATGATGCAGTACCATGCTTACTCCCCTCACTTGAGGAATCATCTTGGGCATCATTGTCATTGTCACATAAATCACATTTATTTAAATGAATAGGAATTCTGGCTTCCCCACATTCAGAACACAGTCTATCTGGTAGTTCAGACATGTTAAACAGGCATAAACTTGATAACAAAGTACAAAAAACGTTTTAAAATAAAACCGTTACTGTCACTTTAAATTTTAAACTGAACACACTTTATTACTGCAATTGCGAAAAAACATGAAGGAATTGTTCAAAATTCACCAAATTTTCACCACAGTGTCTTAAAGCCTTAAAAGTATTGCACACCAAATTTGGAAGCTTTAACTCTTAAAATAACGGAACCGGAGCCGTTTTTAACTTTAACCCCTTTACAGTCCCTGGTATCTGCTTTGCTGAGACCCAACCAAGCCCCAAGGGGAATACGATACCAAATGACGCCTTCAGAAAGTCTTTTCTAAGTATCAGAGCTCCTCTCACATGCGACTGCATGCCATGCCTCTCAAAAACAAGTGCGCAACACCGGCGCGAAAATGAGGCTCTGCCTATGCTTTGGGAAAGCCCCTAAAGAATAAGGTGTCTAAAACAGTGCCTGCCGATATTATATATCAAAATACCCAGATAAAATGATTCCTCAAGGCTAAATATGTGTTAATAATGAATCGATTTAGCCCAGAAAGAGTCTACAGTCTTAATAAGCCCTTTTTGAAGCCCTTATTTACGATCGTAATAAACATGGCTTACCGGATCCCATAGGGAAAATGACAGCTTCCAGCATTACATCGTCTTGTTAGAATGTGTCATACCTCAAGCAGCAAGAGACTGCTCACTGTTCCCCCAACTGAAGTTAAATGCTCTCAACAGTCCTGTGTGGAACAGCCATGGATTTTAGTGACGGTTGCTAAAATCATTTTCCTCATACAAACAGAAATCTTCATCTCTTTTCTGTTTCTGAGTAAATAGTACATACCAGCACTATTTTAAAATAACAAACTCTTGATTGAATAATAAAAACTACAGTTAAACACTAAAAAACTCTAAGCCATCTCCGTGGAGATGTTGCCTGTACAACGGCAAAGAGAATGACTGGGGTAGGCGGAGCCTAGGAGGGATCATGTGACCAGCTTTGCTGGGCTCTTTGCCATTTCCTGTTGGGGAAGAGAATATCCCACAAGTAAGGATGACGCCGTGGACCGGACACACCTATGTTGGAGAAAAAAACGTATTATCACCAAGCACCTCGCCTCAACAGCTCTGCTGAGGCGCCTACCTGCCCCCACGGTCCTCTGACCACTCCTAGGAAAAACCGGAGCAGAGCCTATAACCCCTTGCTTTAGTCACAAACCATGCGGTCTAGGCAATACGTCTCTATCAAGCGGATACTTCCAGAGTAAGAGAAGCTGCGCTGCAATTACTGGAGAGCGCGCAGTCAAAACTCCGCCCATCGTGGGCATCGTCAATGCCACCATTAAACCCTGGGAAAATATCTTAGGTAAAGGTTTCATGTAACCGCCAAAAAAACAAAGTGAATTACCAGCCTCAAAACCGGAGTCCAATAATCAGACTCCGGCAACATATCCCAGCGTCAGCCCAAAAAATAAAAGCATTTACCAGCCGCTCCTGTTGTCTAATAAAGAGTAAGGCTAAATGCTAACAGTGTCCCAAGTGTACTCTTATTAACACAAACACTCTGACACATATAGCCGTGTTGGTTAACATTCACACACTCTAAAAATAGGGAAGCCCTTTACTAAGAGCCTGTTTCCCCAAATATGAAAGGAGTACAGCCAGTTCTGAGATATGCCCAAATGCCCCAGAAATGAAAGACTGCACTTATCTTAATGATGAGTACCAGCATGACGAGTCTCATAGTGTAAAGGAGGTCCATTTGCTCCCTCCTTCAGCTCTGTGAACACAGAAAGGGCCTTAGTTAATACTCTCTAAGACCATCAACATAAGGGCAGCACAAATATGGGAGGCGCAGCGAAGGTAAAACCCCACCAGTTCCCATTGCTTTAAAGCCACCTGTAGCTCTACTCTAGAGGCTGACAAGGAATACGGCTACACCCTATAGAAAAATAGCACACTTTGGTACCATTTTAAAAATAATAAACTCTTGATTAAAGAATCTAAACTAACACCTCACTTCTTCCTATCACTAACACAGGCAAAGAGAATGACTGGAGTGGGAGGGAAGGAAGGAGCTATATATACAGCTCTGCTGTGGTGCTCTTTGCAGCCTCCTGCTGACCAGGAGGCGATATCCCACAAGTAAAGATGAAATCCGTGGACTCATCGCATCTTGTAAAAGAAAGTCTGTTTTGCTTGTGCTTAGTAGAGGCAGAATGCAACTTAAAAGGGACACTAAACAATAAAATGCTAAACAGACTGAAGCATTAAAAAAAAAAAAAAAGATTAGTCTGAGAATAACATGTAGATGCATTTAAAAAAAAAAAGTTTCATTAGCTGTTTAACTATTGACAAAATAAGTCCAAAGTTTTAGTTTCTGTAAAACAATGGGAGCTACCATGTAACTTAGGTTACCTTCTAGGGACATTATAAATAGTTATAGTTATAAATAAGTCACTAGAGCGTTCAAGCCAATGGCTGTGTGGAATATAAAAGTGTTCTGCACTTCCATTTCTAACAGGAACTAAAGTTCAATTTCAGAATGGAATTACAGGAAAAGGGGACAAAAAATATAATAAAAATAAATAAATATATATACACATTAATAAAACAAAATTATTACCACCTCAAAGTGTTTTATGGCCTTTTTAAAGGGACATAAAATCCAAATTCTCTCTTTCATGATTCAGAGAAAACATACAATTTTAAACAACTTTCCAATTTACTTTTATTATCAAATTTTATTTTTCTTCTTCAGGAGGTAAGTCCAGGAGTGTGCACTTGTCTGCAGTAATATATGTCAGTAGTTTTGCACCAATGCTATACATTAGCAAGAGCACTAGATGGTAGAACTATTTCCTACCATGGGAACAAAGCAAATTTGATTATAGAAGTCAATTGGAAACACTTTTTTTTTTTCCCCCCAAAAATATGGGGTTCTCTATCTGAATCATGAACAAACTTTTTTTGGTTTCATGTCAAAACATGTCCCCTATCTCATCACCATGGGGGCAGTAGCTTCAATGAGAAATTCTAAGTGCTTATTTAGCAAGTTGTTTGCTGCCGTTTGTTTTTTTTGTTTTTTTGTTTTTTTATACACAGTTTCTTTTTAGGTTTACTTTGATTTAACATATTTGTTTTTACTATTGGAGTACCATTTCACATCCCATTAATCTCAGACCCATATTTCCCTAAAAGGCTTCATAACCTTCCATGATTGCCATCATGAAATAATATATTTGAGTCGTTTCACATGCACTAGCCCCATCTCACACTTACAGAAGCGACAGATTCCACAAACAGCATTACTGCACTCATCCAACATTAAAACAGACTGACTCTTCATTTTAAATAAACACAGTGAATCTTTAGAGTCACAAAAAACTGCATTTTAGTTAACAAAAAAAATAAAATAAAATAATAAAAAAAAAAATATACATAAAATGAGAATATAATTCTCATCTGAGCAAAGGTGCAAGCAGACGGCTTTACACTAAATACACTGCAGTTTTACCATAGGAAACATTACATCACAAATACCGATATACAGACCCAGAATTAAACTGGAGCCTAGTGGTGTGCCCTACTGTACAAAACAGGGAAGAAGGGGTTAAAAGGATGATCATGAATAGACGCTAACTCCCCTCCCGTAGGAGCTTGCACTCCAACCTTTCCCTTTAACTTCAGAGAGGAAATTACTTTTGCAGCCCCTCTGATTTTTTCAAGTGTTAAATTAGGCACAGTTAAAGGCTTCGCCAAGTGTCCACATTAGTGCGACAAAAGCTAGATTAACCCCTTGCCAGCACCTTTCCTCAAAGGTTTCGCCCTATAAAAAGGTTGCTCCTTTCCCGATCTTAATTTTATCCAGTTTCTGTGCCAGCTTTTGAATTTCATTACTATATTTCATTGTGTCCTGGATTTGTTTTTCAGGGACAATTTCGAAAACGCGGAATGTTTAAATCAGACAACTAGATTTCATTACTGTGTTTTCTATTCATTTGACAGAGCTAAAGCTGTTGTAGCAATGTACGTGCAGCTGCCTTAGACTTGAATCTCTTAAATTTATGACTTGTTGGTTTGATAAGATTAAAATCAATCTACTATGCTAAACCTTTCACTTGCAGCAAAACAGGAAAAGGGGGACATCTAATTAATAAAAAGTCAATTTGCCACAAAATATTTGCAAAGTTTAAAGTGGTTAAACATAATCCCCTCAATGTTTTCAGATCATTTGAAGCTAGTCCCCCTCCCCCCATACACTATTGCACAATGTATAAACAAGTGCAAAAAAATAATCTGCAAGTGACAGGTGTAAATGGTAGGAGAATTAGAAAATGTATACAAAATGCAGACCTAGCAGTCTTGTGTCTGCCTCTGTTCAAGAAATATCCTCTACCCCTCATTGCTTATATAAAAATAATTGCCAGGCTCTATTAACTTCAGTGCAGGAGATGTAGGGTTAGGAGTATGTAATCAATTGCTAGGAGTAGGAGAAAATGGAACTTGAGTAAGAACTGTAGATATTGCACACAAACATATGTCCTGTCTTTGTAATCACTGGAGCTAAATTAAATGTTTTAGTGAATTAGATTAGCTCTCTGCCTTTTCTATGAACCGGGAATGGATAAATAACCAAGTTAGTTTTATCACAATCTCCATGCCTATGAAAATATGATGTGACCCTGGCACTTTCCCTTCTTCCATAGGGCTGCACTAGGGCTATTTCACGTTGGTGACTTGACTTCCATTCCTTGTTTTGGACTCTATTCTGCGGATTTGACTCTTGCCTGCTCTAGCTGGGAAGGAGTCAAAACATTTCATTCCTTTATCATCCCCACCTCCCACCCTTCTCTGCTCTATATTCCCCCTCCCCCCTCCCAGTAATAGATCCCGCTGTGGTCTGGCTCCATCAGTAGGTCCCTGCTCCCTCCCTACAAGGCTAATGATTTGATTCTAAGGTCCATCCCCCCTCATGCTCAGTAAAAACCAGTCATTAAAAAGATCCACGTTTGGAGAAGGACGGGTGTAGTGTTTTGTGTTTCGCCTTCCCACTCCTCCCTGAGGTTCCTGTGGATTTGGGGTGGAGAAAGTAGGGGGGTCTGGAGTGGAAGGATGGTTCTGGCCCTGGACACTGTTCCCTACAACCCTTCTAGACACCGGATGAGTGGGACGTGAGACACCAATCTTCCCAATGACCTCATGGACCAAACAGGAACCTAAAATGAAAAAAAGAAAAGAAAAATAAATATTGGGAGAAAAATAAAAAAAAAATGTAAATACATACAATAGTTTTTTTTATAATTTTTTTTTTTAAAGTAATTTAATCTTGATTGTAAATTCCCACGTGAATAGGGCCCTCAATTCCCCCTGTATTTGTCTGTAAAATTTTGTCTTTTATTGTTAAGTTTCTCCGTTGTACTTTTATCCTTGCACCCATGGGCAGCGCTGCGGAATCTGTTGGCACTTTATAAATAAATAATAATAATAATGTCCTAACTTTTCAATAAGTACCTAGGCTTTAACTTAATTCTAGACAACCAGCCCTAGCCTTGGCTACAAACAATGACAACTAATAAACACACCTACACTAATTCATGCTTACCTCCCACTCGGGGTTTGTATTTATCGGATTCCACTCACTCTACACTCCGTAGAACGCAGCCAGACGCTCCTTCAGCAGAGGGGGGAACTGTTCAGAGAACTGGTTCCAGTTTTCTTCCCCAACCTGCTCTTTAAAACCGTGCAGAATCTGGCAGAGGGAAGGAAACACACATTCGTGGTTGGTTATCTGTATTGTCAGATTGTGTTCCCCTTCCAAAATGTAATTTTTGTTTAAAAATAAATAAAAGAATTCTAATAATAATGGTGGTGGTAAAGAGTGCATATCTTTATTGGCCCAATATACACTTCTCACCGTGGATACAAAGACTATTATACCGTTTAGAGTTAACACCCTGCAACCCAGACTTTACTTTGTAATAATAATCTTCGCCTTACTTATAAGTTAAAGTTGGTCATTCTGGATGGTAGGTATTACTTTACATGCTATAATTCTTGTGTGCTCCATAAGATTAGACCTATTTCAGATATATGTGATGTGTTTGATCTTTGGGTGTTACCCTTCTTGCCCTAATATAGTGTAAAAATCAGAAGGATACCCAAGTACTTAAAGGGACAATCAACACCACAATTTTAGTTATTTAAAAAAAGAAAGATAATCCCTTTATTACTCATTCCCCAGTTTTGCATAACCAACAGTTATAAAAACACATTTTACCTATGTAATTACCTTGCATCTAAGCCTCTGTAGACTGCCCTCTTATTTCAGTTTGACAGACTTGCATTTTAGCCAGTGCTCACGCCACTATAAATTCACATGAGTAAACTCGATGTTATCTATGTGACACACATGAACTAATGCCCTCTAGTGGTGACAAACTCAAAATGCTTTGATTAGAGGCACCCTTCAAGGGCTAAGAAATTAGCATATGAACCTCCTAGGTTTAGCTTTAAACTAAGAATAACAAGAAAACAAAGCAAAATTGGTGATAAAAGTAAATTGCAAAGTTGTTTAAAATTTCATGCCCTATTTGAATCATGAAAGTTTTTTTGGGACTTTACTGTCCCTTTAAGGAGTTTTTTTTTTTTTTCTTTTTCTCCCTTCCTCACAGGCTAGAAGATTTGCCTTGAACTTGAAAAACTAAGTAATGTAGTGAAGTGAGCTCACCATTTCATGAGCGGTACTTGGCTATTGCCATTTCTTTTTCCTTCTTCTAATTCTTAAAAAACATCTACATTCCTTATTTTAGGTACTAAAGTAAATAAATTATATTTTTTGGAAGAAAAAAAATTAAAATAAAAAACCCCAAAAGGGTGGGCATCATGGACTCTTGCCAATATGAAAGAAATTAATTTATCAGGTAAGTTCTTACATAAATTATGTTTTCTTTCATGTAATTGGCAAGAGTCCATGAGCTAGTGACAAATGGGATAGCAATACCCAAGATGTGGAACTCCATGGAAAAGTCACTAGAGGGAGGGATAAAAATAAAAAACAGCCATTTTCCGCTGAAAAAAATAATCCACAACCCAAAATATAAGTTAATTCTCATGAAATGAAAAAACTTAAAACATAAACAGAAGAATCAAACTGAAACCGCTGCCTGAATAACTTTTCTACCAAAAACTGCTTCCGAAGAAGCAAATACATCAAAACGGTAGAATTTAGTATATGTATGCAAAGAAGAGCAGGTTGCTGCTTTGCAAATGCTTCATTCTTAAAAGCCCAAGAAGTGGAAAATGATCTAGTAGAATGAGCTGTAATTCTATGAGGAGGGGCTTGACCCGACTCCAAATAAGCTTGATGAATCAAAAGCTTTAACCACAATGCCAAGGAAACGGCAGAAGCCTACTGACCTTTCCTAGAACCAGAAAAGATAACAAATAGACTAGAAGTCATCCTGAAATCTTTAGTATCTTCAACATAATATTTCAAAGCTCCTACCACATCCAAAGAATGTAAGGATTTCTCCAAAGAATTCTTAGGATTAGGACACAAGGAAGGGACAACAATTTCTCTATTAATGTTGTTAGAATTCACAACCTTAGGTAAGAATTTAAATGAAGTACGGAAAAAACGCCTTATCGTGATGAAAAATTAGAAAAGGAGATTCACAAGAGAGAGCGGATAATTCAGAAACTCTTCTAGCAGAAGAAATGGCCAAAAGGAACAACACTTTCCAAGAAAGTAGTTTAATGTCCAAAGAATGCATAGGCTCAAAAGGAGGAGCCTGTTAAGCCTTCAAAACCAAATTAAGACTCCAAGGAGGAGAGATTGATTTAACAACAGGCTTGATACGAATCAAAGCCTGTACAAAACAGTGAAATTAGACAGAAAGAGCAGAGATTTGTCCCTTCAAGGAACTTGCAGACAAACCCTTATCCAAACCATCCTGAAGAAACTGTAAAACTCTAGGAATTCTGAAAGAATGCCAAGCGAATTTATGAGAAGAACACCATGAAATATGTCTTCCAAACTCGATAAATCTTTCTAGAAACAGAGCCTGTAACATAGTATTAATCACTGAGCCAGAGAAACCTCTATGACTAAGCACTAGGTGTCCAATTTCCATACCTTCAAATTTAATGATTTGAGATCCTGATGGAAAAACGGACATTGAGACAGAAGGTCCGGCCTTAACGGAAAAGGGCCAAGGTTGGCAACTGAACATCAGAACAAGATCCGCATACCAAAACCTGTGAGGCCATGCTGGAGCTACCAGCAATACAAACGACTGTTCCATGATGATTTTGGAGATCACTCTTGGAAGAACTAGAGGCGGGAAAATATAAGAAAGGTTGGTAACACCAAGGAAGTGTCAACGCATCCACTGCTTCCGCCTAAAGATCCCTGGACAGGTACCTGGGAAGTTTCTTGTTTAGATGAGAAGCCATCAAATCTATTTCTGGGAGACCCCACATCTGAACAATCTGAGAAAACACATCTGGATGGAGGGACCACTCCCCCGGATGTAAAAGTAAAGTCTGACGGCTGAGATAATCCGCTTCCCAATTGTCTACACCTGGGATATGTACCGCAGAAATTAAACACGAGCTGGATTCCGCCCAAGAAAGTAATCGAGATACTTCTTTCATAGCTAGGGGACTGAGTCCCACCCTGATGATTGATATATGCCACAGCTGTGATATTGTCTGTCTGAAAGCAAATGAACGGTTCTCTCTTGAACAGAGGCCAAGCCTGAAGAGCCCTGAAAATTGCACTGAGTTCCAAAATATTGCCTATAAATACACCCCTCACAACACCCACAATTCAGTTTAACGACTAGCCAAGCAGTGAGGTGATAAAGAAAGGAGTAGAAAGCATCAAAGGAAATTTGGAAATAAAATTGTGCCTTATACAAAAAATCATAACCACCATAAAAAGGGTGGACCTCATGGACTCTTGCCAATATGAAAGAAATGAATTTATCAGGTAAGTTCTTACATAAATTATGTTTTCTTTCATGTAATTGGCAAGAGTCCATGAGCTAGTGGGATATCAATACCCAAGATGTGGATCTCCACTCAAGAGTCACTAGAGGGGGAGGGAATAAAAATAAAAAACAGCCATATTCCGCTGAAAAAAATTAATCCACAACCCAAAAAAAAAAAAAAAAAAGTTTATTTTCATTTTTGAAAGAAAAAAACTTAAATCAAAAGCAGAAGAATCAAACTGAAACAGCTGCCTGAAGAACTTTTCTACCAAAAACTGCTTCCGAAGAAGCAAATACATCAAAACGGTAGAATTTAGTAAATGTATGCAAAGAGGACCAAGTTGCCGCTTTGCAAATCTGATCAACTGAAGCTTCATTCTTAAAAGCCCACAAAGTGGAGACTGATCTAGTAGAATGAGCTGTAATTCTCTGAGGCGGGGCCTGACCAGACTCTAAATAAGCTTGATGAATCAAAAGTTTCAACCAAGAAGACAAGGAAATAGCAAAAGCCTTCTGACCTTTCCTAGGACCAGAAAATAAAACAAATAGACTGGAAGTCTTCCTGAAATCTTTAGTAGCTTCCACATAATATTTCAAAGCTCTTACCACATCCAAAGAATGTAAGGATCTTTCCAAAGAATTCTTAGGATTAGGACACAAGGAAGGGACAACAATTTCTCTACTAATGTTAGAATTCACAACCTTAGGTAAAAATTGAAAAGAAGTCTGCAAAACTGCCTTATCCTGATGAAAAATCAGAAAAGGAGATTCACAAGAAAGAGCAGATAACTCAGAAACTCTTCTGGCAGAAGAGATTGCCAAAAGGAACAAAACTTTCCAAGAAAGTAGTTTAATGTCCAAAAAATGCATAGGTTCAAATGGAGGAGCCTGTAAAGCCTTCAGAACGAAATTAAGACTCCAAGGAGGAGAAATTGATTTAATAACAGGCTTAAGCCTGTACAAAACAGTGTATATCAGGAAGTATAGCAATCTTTCTGTGAAATAAAACAGAAAGAGTGGAGATTTGTCCATTCAAGGAACTTGCAGACAAACCTTTATCCAAACCATCCTGAAGAAACTGTAAAATTCTAGGAATTCTAAGAGAATGCCAGGAGAATTAATGAGAACACCATGAAATGCAAGTCTTCCAAACTCTATAATAAATCTTTCTAGAGACAGATTTACGAGCTTGTAACATAGTATTAATCACTGAGTCAGAGAAACCTCTATGACTTAGTACTAAGCGTTCAATTTCCATACCTTCAAATTTAATGATTTGAGATCCGGATGGAAAAACGGACCTCGAGATAGGTCTGGCCGTAACTGAAGTGGCCAAGGCGGGCAACTGGACATCCGAACCAGATCCGCATATCAAAACCTGTGTGGCCATGCTGGAGCCACCAACAACACAAATGATTGTTCCATGATGATTTTGGAGATCACACTTGGAAGGAGAACTAGAGGCGGGAAAATGTAAGCAGGATGATAACACCAAGGAAGTGTCAGCGCATCCACTGCTTCCGCCTGAACATCCCTGGACAGGTATCTGGGAAGTTTCTTGTTTAGATGAGAGGCCATGAGATCTATCTCTGGACGACCCCACATCTGAAGAATCTGAGAAAACACATCTGGATGGAGAGACCACTCCCCTGGATGTAAAGTCTGGCGGCTGAGATAATCTACCTCCAAATTGTCTACACCTGGGAAATGTACCGCAGAGATTATACAGGAGCTGGATTCCGCCCAAGTAAGTATCCGAGATACTTCTTTCATAGCTTGGGGACTGCGAGTCCCACCCTGATGATTGACATATGCCACTGTTGTGATATTGTTTGTCTGAAAACAAATGAACGGTTCTCTCTTTAACAGAGGCCAAAACTGAAGAGCTCTGAGAATTGCACGGAGTTCTAAAATATTTATTGGTAATCTCGCCTCTTGAGATTTCCAAACCCCTTGTGCTGTCAGAGATCCCCAAACAGCTCCCTAACCTGAAAGACTCGCATCTGTTGTGATCACAGTCCAGGTTGGCCGAACAAAAGAAGCCCCTTGAACTAAACAATGGTGATCTATCCACCATGTCAGAGAGTGTCGTACATTGGGATTTAAGGATATTAATTGTGATATATTTGTATAATCCCTGCACCATTGATTCAGCATACAAAGCTGTAGAGGTCGCATGTGAAAACGAGCAAAGGGGTTTGCGTCCGATGCTGCAGTCATGAGACCTAAAACTTCCATGCACAAAGCCACCGAAGGGAATGACAGACTGAAGGTGCCGGCAGGCTGCAATGAATTTTTAACGTCTCTTGTCTGTTAGATTCAGTGTCCATGACTCTATCTCTATCTGGAAACCTAAAAAGGTGACCCTTGTCTGAGGAATCAAGAAACTTTTTGGTAAATTGATCCTCCAACCATGTTTCCGAAGAAACAACACTAGTTGATTCGTGTGAGATTCTGCAGTAGGTAAAGACTGAGCTAGTACCAAGATATCGTCCAAATAAGGAAACATCGCAATACCCTGTTCTCTGATTACAGAGAGTAGGGCACCCAGAACCTTCAAAAAGATTCTTGGAGCTGTTGCTAGGCCAAATGGAAGGGCAACAAATTGGTAATGCTTGTTTAGAAAAGAGAATCTCAGAAACTGATAATGTTCTGGATGAATCGGAATATGAAGGTATGCATCCTGCAAGTCTTTTGTGGACATATAATGTCCTCGCTGAACAAAATGCAGACTAGTCCTTATAGTCACCATCTTGAAAGTTGGTACTCTTACATGATGATTCAAAATTTTCAGAACCAGAACTGGTCTGAATAAATTTTCCTTCTTTGGGACAATGAATAGATTTGATTAAAACCCCAAACCTTGTTACTGAAGAGGAACTGGCATGATTACCCCTTAAGACTCCAGGTCTGAAACACACTTCAGGAAAGCCTGAGCTTTTACTGGATTTGCTGGGATATGTGAGAGAAAAAAAATCTTCTCACAGGAGGTCTTACTCTGAATCCTATTTGATACCCTTGAGAGACAATGCTCTGAATGCATTGATTTTGGACAGATTTTATCCAAATATCCTTGAAAAACCTTAATCTGCCCCCTACCAGCTGAGCTGGAATGAGGGCCGCACCTTCATGCGGACTTAGGGGCAGACTTTGGTTTCCTAAATGGCTTGGATTTATTCCAATTTGAGGAAGTCTTCCAATTGGAAGCAGATTCCTTGGGGGGGGATTAAGTTTTTGTTCCTTATTCTGACGAAAAGAACGAAAACGGTTAAAAGCCTTAGATTTACCCTTAGTTTTTTTTATCCTGTGGCAGAAAAACTCCCTTTCCCCCAGTGACAGTTGAAATAATAGAATCCAACTGAGAACCAAATAAATTATTACCTTGGAAAGAGAGATAGTAATCTAGATTTAGATGTCATATCAGCATTGCAAGATTTAAGCCACAAAGCTCTTCTAGCTAATATAGCTAAAGACATGGATCTAACATTAATTTTGATAATATCAAAAATGGCATCACCAATAAAATGATTAGCATATTGCAGTAAGCGAATAATGCTAGATAAGTCAGAATCCAATTCCTGTTGCGCTAAATTCTCCAACCAGAAAGTTGATGCAGCCGCAACATCAGCCAAAGAAATTGCAGGTTTAAGAAGATGACCTGAATATAAATAGGCCTTCCTTAGATAAGATTCAAGCTTCCTATCTAAAAGGATCCTTAAAGGGATGGTAATTGGCCGAATATATTATCAATATTTTACAGTCTTCTTCAATGTGCACACGAATTTTCCATTTAAACATTATATAGCCATTTACTTACAATGGAATAATAAAGAATATCTCTGTTCCCTGAAATCGCCAGCCCCCCGGGACGTCACATCCATTTTTCTTTTTTTTGTCCAATGATCAATCCTGGCGCTAGACAGGCTTCCTTCAATGCAATTTTATTTGCGCATGTGCATTAACGAGCAATCCTAGCAATCCTAACATCCAATAAACAGTTTCTAAATTCGAAGACGATTTTGCTCGTGCATGTTACATGTGACGCATGCGTGTCTTGTTACTTTCCACACAGCACGCTAAAGTAAGCACTGTATCGTATACTATTACTATACGATTCATAGTTTACTTTGAACAGTGCCAGTAATTACATAGCTGAATTCTACATGTTAAATTCTTTTAATACCAACACATTTTTCCTACATCTTTCCAATTATAAAAAAAGTTATATATCTGATTTGCAATTACTATATTTATTATGTAAAAATAATTGAAATATTTTGCTTGCACACTCGATTCACATACTTGATCTACATAAAATATATATTGATATATATCGCTCGCACACTCGATCCACACAAAGTTTGCGATCACACTGAACCAAGTAAACATTGAATCTCGCGTGAAAAATAATGTCGGGAGCGAGCGAACCCTCTGACGTGTAGAGGGGTGAAGACAGGACAAAGCAGACAATATTTAGTGAAAAATCTAAGAGGGGCGGAGCGAGGCGGAGAGATGCGGCGCAACAAGGTTTTTATAAATTTACATTCAAATACATATATAAAAAAAATATGATAATGCGGTTGATTATTTTGTATATATACTAATGTAAATATGTAATTGTCAAATAAATGAGTTTACCATCACTTTAAACGAAGTACTATCTTCCATAGGAATAGTGGTACGTTAAGCAAGAGTAGAAATAGCCCCATCAACTTTGGGGATTTTTTCCTAAAACTCTATAGATTTTGCTAGTAAAGGATACAATTTTTTAAACCTTGAAGAAGGAATAAAAGTAGTACCTGGCTTATTCCATTCCTTAGAAATCATATCAGAAATAGCCTCAGGAATAGGAAAAACCCCTGGAGAAACCACAGGTGGTTTAAAAACAGCATTTAAACGTTTATTAGACTGAACGTCAAGAGGACTGGTTACCTCACTATCCAAAGTAATTAACACTTTTTTAAATAAAGAACGCATATACTCTATTTTAAATAAATAAATAGATTTGTCAGTGTCAATGTCTGAGGAAGGATCCTCTGTACCAGATAGATCCTCATCAGAAGAAGATAAATTATTATGTTGCTGGTCATTTGAAATTTTATCAACTAAATGAGAAGTTTTAAAAGACCTTTTACGTTTATTAGAAGGTGGAAATGCAGACAAAGCCTTCAAGATAGAATCAGAAACAAATGCTTTAAAATTTACAGGTATATCATGCACATTAGAAGTTGAAGGAACTGCAACTGGCAATGTACTATTACTGATGGATACACTATCTGCATGTAAAAGTTTATCATGACAACTATTACAAATGACATTCAGCGAAATACTTTCAACACTTTTACAACAAATGCACTTAGCTTTGGTAGAATCGATGTCAGGCAGCAATGTTCCAGCAGAAACTTCTGAGGCAGGATCAGATTGAGACATCTTGCAAAATGTAAGAGAAAAAACAACATATAAAGCAAAATTATCTATTTCCTTATATGACAGTTTCAGGAAGGAAAAAATGCAAATAGCATAGGGCTCTGATAGAGAAAAAAGCAAGAGGCAAACATCAATGGGGTATTGAAATAATTAAAGTTTGGCCAAGTATGACGCACAACGTAACTTTTTTGGCGCCAAAAATAACTGGAAATGACACTCGCGTCACTAATGACACAACCATGTGAAAGGTATCTGCATCAAGTATGACACCGGAAATGACAAAGCTGCGTCAGACGTATTTTTTCGCGCAAGAAATATCGCGCCAAGAATGACGCAATAAAGTTTAGCATTTGACGCACCCGCGGGCCTAATGCCGCCCGCAATTTGCAAGAAGTAGTCAATTGAAAAAAGACTAAACCCCAGGTAAGAAAAACATTTCTTTAAAAGATGTTAATATTTCCCAAATATGAAACTGACAGTCTGCAGAAGGAAATACATGAACCTGACTCAAGGCAAATATAAGTACAATACATATATTTAGAACTTTATATAAATGCATAAAGTGCCAAACCATAGCTGAGAGTGTCTTAAAAGGCCATTATACACTCATTTTTTCTTTGCATAAATGATTTGTAGATGATCTATTTATAAAGCCCATAAAGTTTTTTTTTTTTTTTAAATTTATAATTTTGCTTATTTTTAAATAACATTGCTCTGATTTTCAGACTCCTAACCAAGCCCCAAAGTTTTATGTGAATACTGTCAGCTACCTTCTCCAGCTTGCTCCTGTTTGTGTAAAGGGTCTTTTCATATGCAAAAGATGGGGGAGGGGGGGAGGGTCTTATTTCCCACCTGCAGTGGGCTTTCCAACTGCCTTTTTAACTGAGCTAAACTGAGAGCTTCTAAGTACGTTTTTAAACCATTTTATACTAGATTTTTATATCAGTATCTGTGCATCTTATTCTTTATAGTAGTGTCTATTACATGCCGTTATATGAAAATGAGTGTATACTGTCCCTTTAAGTAATGAAAACATACTTACCAAAAGACACCCATCCACATATAGCAGATAGCCAAACCAGTACTGAAACAGTTATCAGTAGAGGTAATGTAATATGAGCGTATATCGTCGATCTGAAAAGGGAGGTAGGAGATGAATCTCTACGACCGATAACAGAGAACCTATGAAATAGACCCCCATTAGGGAAATCATTGTATTCAATAAGCGATACTCCCTTCACGTCCCTCTGACATTCGCTGTACTCTGAGAGGAATCGGGCTTCAACAATGCTGAGAAGCGCATATCAACGTAGAAATCTTAGCACAAACTTACTTCACCAACTCCATAGGAGGCAAAGTTTGTAAAACTGAATTGTGGGTGTGGTGAGGGGTGTATTTATAGGCATTTTGAGGTTTGGGAAACTTTGCCCCTCCTGGTAGGATTGTATATCCCATACGTCACTAGCTCATGGACTCTTGCCAATTACATGAAAGAAATGATCATTTTCCTTATATGACAGTTTCAGGAATGGGAAAAAAATGCAAACAGCATAGCCCTCTGAGCATAGAAAAAGGCAAGGAGCATATAGGAAGTGGGGTTTATATAAATAAATTTATAAAAAAAAATGGACTCTTACCAATTACATGAAAGAAAGACCTTTTACATTTATTAGAAGGCGGGATGGCAGACAAAGCCTTCTGAATAGAATCAGAAATAAATTCTTTTAAATTTACAGGTACATCTTGTGCATTAGATGTTGAGGGAACAGCAACAGGTAATGAACAACTGATGGATACATTCTCTGCATGTAAAAGTTTATCATGACAACTATTACAAACCACAGCTGGAGAAATAACCTTCACAAGTTTACAACAAATGCACTTAGCTTTGGTAGAACTGTTATCAGTCAGCAGGGTTCCAACAGTGATTTCTGAGATAGGATCAAATTGAGACATCTTGCAAATATAAGAGAAAAAAAACAAACATATAAAGCAAAAATATCAATCTCCTTATATGGCAGTTTCAGGAATGGGAAAAATGCAGCATAGCCCTCTGATAGAGAAAAAAAAGACAAGAGGCATATAGGAATGGGGTCTTAAATAATGAAAAGATATGGCGCCAAGTATGACGCACACAAACAGAAAAATATTTTTTGGCGCCAATAACGTACGGAAATTACACA
Organism: Bombina bombina; assembly: GCF_027579735.1. NCBI lineage: Eukaryota > Metazoa > Chordata > Amphibia > Anura > Bombinatoridae > Bombina > Bombina bombina. The sequence goes on from NC_069504.1 coordinate 702,324,120, forward strand.
ATCGTGTCACAGATGACGCAACCTTGTGAAAGACTCGGCGTCAACTAAGACGCCGGAAATGACGAATATGCGTCAATGAACGCAACTTCGAGCCAAAAAAAATCTTTCGCCAAGTATGACACAATAAACTTTGGCATTTTGCGCCCGCAAATTTAAAAGACTGTCAATTTAAAAAAAAAAAAAGAAAAAAAAAAAAGACTAAACCCCAGGCAAGAAATACATTTTCCTAAAAAATGCATTTCCCAGATATGAAACTGACAGTCTGCAAAAGGAAATATACTGAAAACCTGAATCATGGCAAATACAAGTACAAAACATATATTTAGAACTTTATATAAATACATAAAGTGCCAAACCATAGCTGAGAGTGTCTTAAGTAATGAAAACATGCTTACCAAAAGACACCCATCCACATATAGCAGATAGCCAAACCAGTACTGAAACGGTCATCAGTAGAGGTAATGGAATATGAAAGTATATTGTCGACCTGAAAAGGGAGGTAGGAGATTAATCTCTACGACCGATAACAGAGAACCTATGAAATAGATTCCCGTGAGGAAAACCATTGCATTCAATAGGTGATGCTCCCTTCACATCCCTCTGACATTCACTGTACTCTGAGAGGAATTGGGCTTCAAAATGCTGAGAAGCGCATATCAACGTAGAAACCTTAGCACAAACTTACTTCACCACCTCCATAGGAGGCAAAGTTAGTAAAACTGAATTGTGGGTGTGGTGAGGGGTGTATTTATAGGCATTTTGAGGTTTGGGAAACTTTGCCCTCCTGGTAGGATTGTATATCCCATACGTCACTAGATCATGGACTCTTGCCAATTACATGAAAGAAATAAAATGTATGCTTACCTGATAAATTGCTTTCCCGACATGGAGAGTCCACGGCGTCATTCCAATTACTAGTGGGATATACAACTCCTGGCCAGCAGGAGAAAGCAAAAAGCACCCCAGCAAAGCTGTTAAAGTGAAGGTAAAGTTTGCCGGTTGTCTCACCTTTACTATATTACTGACATACTATATAGTGTGATCGCTATTTTTTAAAAAATTATTTCAATCTGTATTATTGTATTTATAACTAATGATTTTTACGTATTTTGCTGGTCTTCGCTCCTCCCTCCATCAATTTCCGGATTTTACAGTCTCTTATGTACAGAGCGGTCCCACCCGCTCTATTCGTACATCAAATGCGCGTTCTCGATTGCCTGACAAAGTGTGCATGCGCACACCTCGGCTTCTCTTCTATTTGCGCCTGCGTGAGTGAAAGTGTTTGCAAAGTTAAAAAAAAGGACTTACTTGCGATAGAATGAAAAGAAAGTGAAGCGCTTGTTCGATATGTAATAAAACAGGTTGCAGCCGCAGTAACTGTTTCAATTTGTTTTTAAATAGAGGAAGGAGTCATTGTTTGCTGGTCTCTTTCCTAATTGCGCATGCGCTAAACTGGAGCGAGCCCGGGTAGGAAGTATAAGGAAATAATGCCAACGCATGCGCACAACTTACAGCATTGTTCTGACGTCAAATGACGGCCGCCTAACGGCCAGACTCACTATTGGCTGGTTCAAGAACGTGACCGGACCAAACCCCCCCCCCCCCCCCCCCAAAAAAAAACGGGCTGTTTGGAAACTATTCGGAATTGCAAACAAACAGGCTTATAACTCTGTAAATATAATAAAATAATTAAAATGATTAATTAAAGTTCCTCTAATTTTATAAGTATTTACATTGCCAATAATCGAAACAGGCAAAGTTTACCTTCACTTTAAGTGTAACTTTCCTTAACCATAATCCCCATTCATTCAGCCGAAGGAAAATGGAAAAAGAAGAAACAAGGGTGAAAAGTTGCCTGAGGTTTACTCAAAAAAAAACAACTGAATTATAATTAAGAGAGGGCAGGGTCGTGGAATCTCCATGTCCGAAAGGAAATTTATCAGGTAAGCATAAATTTTGTTTCTTTCCTATGACATGGAGAATCCACAACGTCATTCCAATTACAGGTAGAAGAGAAGAAGGCGCCACAATGGTGCACGATCAGTGGTACTAGGTCATCACACGCACATATAAGTTGTACTTACAAAGTATAAAGCACTTGAGAAGTGCCACAGAAGCCTTCTGGACCTTTTTTTAGCTGCCCAGATAGCTATCCTCTCGGACTTGGAGGTATGAAAGAACTCCAAAAAAGAGTAATGACAAATTATCCGTGTTCAGCAGTTCAATATCCGTGTCCAAAAGCTGTAATGTAAGTACTGCTCACAAAGCAGACTGTGTAGAAAGACTACAGATATAAATCCAAAGAATGGGATATGATACTTTGCATACATTCAGTCATGATGCCCAATAATATAAAACAATGTGGCTTTATTAAAATGTGATTATATCACACAACTAGTTTCCTGGTCTTGCTGACCGCTTCATCAGGTGTATATTCACAAAATAGAAATCACAACTTAAAAACTAATCTCGGCGTCTAATGCAGAGTAGTGCGCATGCATATCCCAATGTCCAATGTGGTGCCGAGCAGTGACTGGCTTCTACTACAGTTAGAATGTTAGTTCTTGGTCCACACATAACTAGAGTATTAGATTATTTATCAGTTTAGATAGTACTATCACTTTTTTTCTCCCATTATGTTCAGTTATCCTCCATATTTTAGGCCCTATAGACCCTTGTGCAACCTTATTTTATATGTTTTTTCTAGGTGGTTGCCAATGGTATTTGTCTTATAATTATGATTGCCATTATATATGGGTTTGATATTGAGTATACGCTTGGTCCATTATATATTATAGTATTGGGGTCTTTTTTGGACACCTATTTTTATCATATTTTATTCTATGTCGTCATCCAGTGGGTGGGCTTCCAGTGTTTTACAACAAATATTTGTCAGTGACCATCTAGTTCCCCATCAGCGTTTTATATTACAATATTATGCTTGTATTATATTATATATATTTTTTATTTTTATATTTTATCTTTTATATGATGTAGACACTATCTTGTATATGTATGGAGCTTATACGATGGGTCATTTAATCATATACACATTTTATACATTTTACAGTTGTGTATAATTTGTAGTAATGTGATATTTGTTTAGTAGTGGTCTACGTACGCATCTACCTGCCAGTGTTGTAAGTGTTGAGCTGTGGACGGCTTCATTGCCTCCCCTTTTTTCTTTATTATTTTTATCGCTCATAGCTCATTTGAATCTGAGGTATAGATCTGTACATTTACACCACTAGATATCATTGCAGGCAATATGGACTTATATAGATTAAATACTCGGCATTTGATTTTAATCACCGTTCTAAGAAACCTGCACTGTTACTGGTAGGTGTGTCAGTTATCACCGACGCATTTGGGCTCTTTATCCAATAAGGTAAAAGCCGGTCACTGCTCGGCACCGCATTGGACATTGGGATATGCATGCGCACTACTCGGCAATAGACGCCGAGATTAGTTTTTAAGTTGTGATTTCTATTTTGTGAATATACACCTGATGAAGTGGTCAGCAAGAACGGGAAACACGTTTATATCTGCAGTCTTTCTACACCATCTGCTTTGTGAGCAGTACTTTTATTACAGCTTTTGAACACGGATCATATGTCATTACTCTTTTTTGGAGTTCCCTCATACCTACAAGTACGAGAGGATAGCTATCTGGGCAGCTAAAAAAGGTCCATTAGAGGTTTCTGTGGCACTTCAAGTGCTTGAGACTTTGTAAGTACAACTTGTATGTGCGTGTGACGACCTAGTACCACTGATCGTGCACCATCGTGGCGCCTTCTTCTCTTCTACCTCTCTATAGATCTACTTGCTCGTTTGCCATCAAGCTTTTGGAAGGAGTTTTGCAGCCCAAGGTCACCTTACAACTCGGATTGTTCAAACCAAGACTGCATAAGGAACTACACTTGATCTTCTTGGGACTTATCAAGGAAACTATCACTATATAAAAGTGATCACGTTTTATATATTAATTATTACTGTAATAGCTATATATCACATGCCATTAGAATGATCTGGGCCTGTGTACTCACTGTTCCTCAGCACTCTATACAGTCACACACTGTTTGACACTCATTTATTAAAGGGACACTGAACCCAAAAATTTTCCTTTCGTGATTCAGATAGAGCATGTAATTTTAAGAAACTTTCTAATTTAATCCTATTATCAATTTTTCTTTGTTCTCTTGCTATCTTTACTTGAAAAATAAGGCATCTAAGCTTTTTTCTTGGTTCAGAACTATGGATAGCTCTGTTTTATTGGTGGATGAATTTATCCACCAATCAGCAAGGACAACCCAGGTTGTTCACAAGAAATGGGCCGGCATCTAAACTTACATTCTTGCATTTCAAATAAAGATACCAAGAGAATGAAGACAATTTGATAATAGAAGTAAATTAGAAAGTTGCTTAAAATGTCATGCTCTATCTAAATCACGAAAGAAAACATTTGCGTACAGTGTCCCTTTAATAGAAACTTTGTTGCATATTGTGAATTACTAATATATTTAAAAATAGAAACCGACACATATCTGAGTTGTGCACACATTTTTTATATTCGCACTTGTTTTATCCATTGTAAATCAAGACCTTGTCACAGGGTTCTTGATTTTGTATTTATAGTAGGCGCATTTAACTTATTTTTTATGTCATTCCAATTACTAGTGGGAACCAATACCCAAGATAGAGGACACAGAATAAACAGGGAGGGAGAAAAAGGCAGGAGGACCTAAACAGAAGGCACCACCGCTTGAAGAACCTCTCTCCTCAGAAGCCTCAGACGACGCAAAAGTATAAAAAATTAGGAAAAAGTATGCAGAGGGGACCATGTAGCCGCCTTGCAAATCTGTTCCACAGAAGCTTAGTTTTTGAAAGCCCAAGAAGAGGAGACAGCCCTAATGGAATGAGCCGTAATTCTCTCCGGAGGCTGCTGTCCAGCAGTCTCATAAGTCAAACTTCTCAACGAGAGAAGAGAAGTAGTAGTAACCTTCTGAACATTACGCTTTCCAAAGAAAACAACAAACAGGGCAGAAGATTGCCGAAAATCTTTAGTAGCCTTTAAGTGTGTGCACAACATCCAAGTTATGCAAAAGACATTCCTTATGAGAAGGATTAGGACAAAAAGGAGGAACAACAATTTCCTGATTATTGTTTAGATCCGACACCACGGTAGGGAGAAACAATAATTTAGTACGAAGGCCCGCCTTAACTGCATGAAAAAAAAAAGGTACGGGGAATCACTGAAGAGCTGAAAGCTCAGAACTCTGCGAGCGGAAGAAATAGCAAGGAGAAAACAAAACCTTCAATAACAACTTTATATCAACAACATGCATCGAATCAAACGGAGCCTGCTGCAAAACTAAGAACTAGGTTAAGGCTCCAAGGAGGAGCAACAGGAGTAAACACCAGCCCGATTCTGACCAGGGCCTGAACAAAAGCTTGGACATCTGGTAATTCCCACTATACTAAATGTATTAACCCCTAAACCTAAGTCTAACCCTAACACCCCCTAACTTAAATATAATTTAAATAAATCTAAATAAATCTAAATAAATCTAAATAAAATTACTATCATTAAAGGACCAGTCAACACAGTAGATTTGCATAATCAACAAATGCAAGATAACAAGACAATGCAATAGCACTTAGCCTGAACTTCAAATGAGTAGTAGATTTTTTTTGACAATTTTAAAAGTTATGTATTTTTCCACTCTCCCTGTACCATGTGACAGCCATCAGACAATCACAAATGCATACACGTACCATGTGACAGCCATCAGACAATCACAAATGCATACACGTACCATGTGACAGCAATCAGCAATTCGCACATGCATACACACTTTTTCTTGCACATGCTCAATAGGAGCTGGTGACTCAAAGTTTGAATATAAAAAGACTGTGCACATTTTGTTAATGGAAGTAAATTAGAAAGTTGTTTACAATTGCATGCTCTATCTGAATAATGAAAGTTTAATTTTGATTGAGTGTCCCTTTAACTACATTATTCCTATTTAAAACTAAATACTTACCTATAAAATAAACCCTAAGCTAGCTACAATATAACTAATAATTACATTGTATCTAGCTCAGGGTTTATTTTTATTTTACAGGCAAGATTGTATTTATTTTACTAGGTAAAATAATAGAATAGAATTATTAACTATTTAATAACTACCTAGCTAAAATAAATACAAAAGTACCTGTAAAATAAAACCTAACCTAAGTTACAATAACACCTAACACTACACTATAATTAAATACATTTACTAAATTAAATACAATTACCTAAATTAAATTAGCTAAAGTACAAAAACAAACACTAAATTACATAAAATAAACAAATTACAGATATTTAAACTAATTACACCTAATCTAATAGCCCTATCAAAATAAAAAAAAAACCCTAGCCTAAACTACCAATAGTCCTTAAAAGGGCCTACAAAAGAGCTAACTGCCCTTTTAAGGGCAATGCCCATCCAAATGCCCTTTTCAGGGCAATGGGGAGCTTAGGTTTTTTTTTGTTAGTATTTTATTTGGGGGGTTGTTTGTGTGCGTGGTGGGTTTTACTGTTGGGTGGGTTGTTTGTATTTTTTTTTACAGGTAAAAGAGCTGATTACTTTGGGGCAATGCCCCGCAAAAGGCCCTTTTAAGGGCTATTGGTAGTTTGGGCTAGGGTTTTTTTTTTTTTTTTTTTTATTAGGAGGGGCTTTTTATATTCGATTAGGTGTAATTAGTTTAAATATCTGTAATTTGTTTATTTTATGTAATTTAGTGTTTGTTTTTGTACTTTAGCCAATTTAGGTAAATGTATTTAATTATAGTGTAGTGTTAGGTGTTATTGTAACTTAGGTTAGGTTTTATTTTACAGGTCCTTTTGTATTTATTTTAGCTAGGTAGTTATTAAATAGTTAATAACTATTTAATAACTATTCTACCTAGTTAAAATAAATACAAACTTGCCTGTAAAATAAAAATAAACCCTAAGCTAGTTAGAATGTAACTATTAGTTATATATAGTTATAGGTAAGTATTTAGTTTTAAATAGGAATAATTTAGGTAAGGCTAGGAATTTTTATTTAGATTTATTGTAATTAAATTTGTTAGGGGGTGTTAGGGTTAGACATAGGTTTAGGGGTTAATAAATTTAGTATAGTGGTGGCAGATTAGGGGTTAATAAGTGTAGGTAGGTGGCGGCTATGTTAGGGACGGCAGATTAGGGGTTAATATTTAACTAATGTTTGCGAGGCGGGAGTGCAGCGGTTTAGGGGTTAATATGTTTATTATAGTGGCGGCGACGTTGGGGCGGCAGATTAGGGGTTAATAAGTGTAGGTAGGTTGCGGCGACATTGGGGACGGCAGATTAGGGGTTCATAAATATAATGTAGGTGTCAGCGATGTTGGGGGCCGCAGATTAGGGATTCATAACTAATGTAGGTGGCGGCGGTGTCCGGAGCGGCAGATTGGGGTTAATAATATAGTGCAGGTGGCGGCGGTGTCCAGACCGGCAGATTAGGGGTTAAAAAATTAAATTTAATGTTTGCTATGCAGGAGTGCCTCGTTTTAGGGGTTAACAGGTAGTTTATGTTTAAAGTTTAGCACTTTAGTTATGAGTTTTATGTTACGGCGTTGTACCATAAAACTCATAACTACTGACTTTTAAATGCGTTAGGACTCTTGACAGGGTAGGATGTACCGCTCACTTTTTGGCCTCCCAGGACAGACTCTTAATACCGGCGCTATGGAAGTCCTATAGAAAAAAATACTTTACGAAGTTAACGAATGTCGTTTGCAGTAAGGCCAAAGAAGTGTGCGATGACCCTAAACCTTCAAGACTCGTAATACCAACGGGTGTAAAAAAGCAGCGTTAGGACCTCTTAACGTTGCTTTTTTACCTTAACGCACAACTCGTAATCTAGCCGTAAGTGTTTACTCAATTCCAACAAATTACAATCAACGTTGGATTTATAGCATTTGGATACAGTTTTTGATACAAATGACTGGGAATGATTTAAAAATGTATCAAGACTGATTTACATCAATTGCTCCACAATTTTATGAATTATTAGATTTAAAGTGGGCCCACTTTCGCAATTTAATTGTTTATTTTTCTGGCAGCTATTAAATTCACGTGTACGAACATTATATACATACTGTATATATTATAATTCTTTTTGTGTATAGCATAAATATCAATTAAATTGGGTTCTTTGTTTGAATATTGTTTGGGAACTATTAGGGAATCTACTTTTCTCACTGTAACTGTTTGTAGTAAACTGCCAAATTTCAGCCTATAAGCATTTGACATTTGAAAAAGGAACACTTGACTGAACAAAGAGGACTCATGTCTCCTTATTTAAATCCCTGATAATGCAGCTGCAGTATCTTTGGATTATTCCAAATATATACCTAATATTCTAACGGCTTCTAAAAAAATACATTTCACAATAGGTAAAGAATCAAAATATTGTGCCTAACATAATAAATATATTTCAAGAATGTTGAAATAAAAAGGTCAGAAGTGCTGGAAACTATTCTTACTGGGTGGTTGTTTCTATTTGAAAAATCAGATATAGTAAAATTAGCAGAATAAACCTTTTAAATCTTCCAGTACATGAAAGAGTAGCTGGTCAATATGCTATTTTTATGTATTAGAGAAAAACAAATTATGCTTACCTGATAATTTAATTTCCATCAAGGGGAGGAGAGCCAACGGCTTCATTCATTACGGTTGGGAATTAAGAACCTGGCCACCAGGAGGAGGCAAAGACACCCCAACCAAAGGCTTAAATACCTCCCCCCACTTCCTTTATCCCCCAGTCATTCTGCCAAGGGAACAAGGAACAGTAGGCGAAATATCAGGGTATAAATGGTGCCAGAATTGATAAATTTAGGTCCGCCCATTGGAGATACGGGCGGGAGCAGTTGACTCTCCACCCCTCGATGGAAATGAAATTATCAGGTAAGAATAATTTATGTTTTCCATCTAAAGGGGAGGAGAGTCCACGGTTTCATTCATTACTGCTGGGAACAAATACCCAAGCTCTAGAGGACACTGAATGAAACCGGGAGGGTAAATAGACGAACCCTAATCAGAGGGCACTACAGCCTGCAAAAACTCTCCCAAAAACAGCTTCTGCAGAAGCAAAAACGTCAAACTTGAAAACTTTTTGAAAGTGTGTAAGGAGGACCAAATTTTCTCCATAGAGGCCTCATTCTTGAAGGCCCAAGATGAAGCCACAGCTCTAGTTAGATGAGCCGTGATCCTCTGAGGAGGCTTATGTCCCGCTGTCTCATAAGCCAATCAAATCAAACTCCTCAACCAAAAAGACAAAGAAGCAGCAGAGGCCCTATGTCCCTTGCTTCCCAGAATACACCACAAAAAGACGTAGACTGCCTGAAATCCTTGGTAGCCTGAAGGATAGAACTTCAAGGCACGAACCATATCCAGGTTATGAAGTAACCGCTCCTTAGGAGGAGGATTAGGACACAAAGGAGGAACAACTATTTCCTGATTGAAGTTACGGTTAGACACCACCTTGGGAAGAAACCCCAAACCAGTGCGAAGCACAGCCTTATCCGCATGAAACACCAGATAAGGAGGCTCACTTTGCAAGGCAGCCAGTTCAGATACTCTGCGTGCCGATGCAATAGCCAACAGGAAGAGAACCTTCCAGGACAGAATCTTAAATGTCAATGGAATGCATAGGTTCAAACGGAACCCTCTGCAAAACCTTAAGGACCAAGTTTAAGCTCCATGGGGGAGCAGATTGTCTTAAGACAGGTCTGATTCTAGACAGAGCCTAAACAAAAGATTGAATGTCAGGGAGCTCAGCAAGTCTCCTATGCAACAAGACTAACAATGCAGAAATCTGTCACTATAAGGAACTAGCGGCAAGACCCTTCTCCAAACAGTATTGGAGAAAGGACAGAATCCTGGATACCTACACCTTATGCCAAGGATATCCTTGCTTCTCACAACAGGACAAGTAAGTCCTCCACACCTTATGGTAGATGTGATGAGTGACTGGCTTCCTTGCCTGAATTAGAGTATCAATCACACTTTCAGAAAAGCCTCTCTTGGTCAAGACTAGGCGTTCAACCTCCACGCAGTCAGCCTCAGAGAATCTAGATTTCAATGTTGAAAGGGGCCCTGTTCCAGCAGATCAATGCAACAGGGTAACCTCCATGGCAGAGATGATGACATCCCCACCAGTTCCACAAACCACGTCCTCTGCGGCCACGAAGGAGCTATCAGAATGGCCGAGGCCCGCTTTTATTTGATGCGTGCCACTACACGAGAAGTGGTAACGGTGGAAAAAGGTAAGCTAGGCTGAATCCCCAAGGAACCACTAAGGCATCTATCAGCAAAGTTGTGATATAAGGTGGCGCAATTTAACTTGCTATTCCCAATGTGTACATTTATAATTTAAATGTTGCAGGTCATTAAACACACCTGGATCTATATATTCCTCTTGGAAAAATGAGCACAAAGTAAAGTAAAATTAAAAGATATATATATAAAGTTTTATTAATATTTTCTTTAAAAACAAATATGTATCACTATGAAACTGGACACCGGTGTCTCTAAAAATCAGTGCTGTATATTAAAAATATAAAATATAACCTTCTTCTTTATAAATGTATCTAATACAATTAAAACTTACAATGTTGCTAACAGAAATGTGTCTGCAATTCTAAATAGCCTTTTTCTTTGTAATATACAAGAATTAAATTGAACTCCACAATTATACAATTTAGTGCATATATATTCAGGGTTAATATCACCGTAAGCCCAATATTTAGGGGCACAAATTAGGAAATGTCATTCGTTAAGAGACCAATTGGCTTAATGTTACCTTATAGTGTAACAGAGTGAATGCATTATTGCGGTGAGTCCGTAGTGGAAAAAAATTTGTTGTACATATGTCCCCAACTGATCTTCGTTGGTAACTGAGCTTCTATTTCTTATGTTGGCTTTTTTATTTAAACGGTCTTTCGTTCACCGTTCCTGTGGCTCCTTGCTCCGTGACTTTCAATACTGATGTTCTTGATTATTTAGGTGCTTCCTCCTTTCGGTCTGATGGATCGCCTTCTGCTGATGTGACCTCTCCTATTTAGTGAGCCCCTCGATGCTGGGGGTCATTTCTTGCTCTTGACCTGTACACCTCAAACAGTGTGGCAGGTTTTTGGTGTATACCTTAGTCGTTTTGTTTTTGCGGTCTGTGGCTTACCGCTTCCTGTTATGTCCGCTCCAGATTAGTGAACCCCTCAATGTTAGGGGTCACTTGTTGCTCCTCAATGCAGTCAAATAGTATACCGCTAGTGGATAGGAATGGCGGTAATCCTTACCGGACTTGGATAGAAGATGTATTTATATTTTCCAGAAGTGGGCAAAATAGTTCCGTTTGTTCCTTGTTCACCTGTGCACCACAATCAGTGTGGCAGGTCCTCTGGTATCAACACGTTTCGGCTGGGCAGCCTTTCTCAAGATACCAGTTAGGTGGATTCCTGGCTATTTAAAGCCTGTTAATTAACTCTTCCATTGCTGTTTTTATTTACAGATATATAAATCGTATGGCTGTTTTTGGCATATTTAGTATTGTTTTTACATTGTGAAAATATTTGTATGCTTAAAGTTAAATAAAATCATTTCTTTATCTTAAAGTTGTCTATAATTAACTTTTAAAATACTCCTTATCATGTAAGTATTAAACTAGTTCTAAATTTACCATATTATCCAAATTATATATCAGGGTATACGGCAACAAAAAACATAATTTATGTAAGAACTTACCTGATAAATTCATTTCTTTCATATTAGCAAGAGTCCATGAGCTAGTGACGTATGGGATATACATTCCTACCAGGAGGGGCAAAGTTTCCCAAACCTCAAAATGCCTATAAATACACCCCTCACCACACCCACAATTCAGTTTAACGAATAGCCAAGAAGTGGGGTGATAAAAAAGTGCGAAAGCATATAAAATAAGGAATTGGAATAATTGTGCTTTATACAAAAATCATAACCACCCCAAAAAAAGGGCGGGCCTCATGGACTCTTGCTAATATGAAAGAAATGAATTTATCAGGTAAGTTCTTACATAAATTATGTTTTCTTTCATGTAATTAGCAAGAGTCCATGAGCTAGTGACGTATGGGATAATGATTACCCAAGATGTGGATCTTTCCACGCAAGAGTCACTAGAGAGGGAGGGATAAAATAAAGACAGCCAATTCCTGCTGAAAATAATCCACACCCAAAATAAAGTTTAATGAAAAACATAAGCAGAAGATTCAAACTGAAACCGCTGCCTGAAGTACTTTTCTACCAAAAACTGCTTCAGAAGAAGAAAATACATCAAAATGGTAGAATTTAGTAAAAGTATGCAAAGAGGACCAAGTTGCTGCTTTGCAAATCTGATCAATCGAAGCTTCATTCCTAAACGCCCAGGAAGTAGAAACTGACCTAGTAGAATGAGCTGTAATCCTTTGAGGCGGAGTTTTACCCGACTCAACATAGGCAAGATGAATTAAAGATTTCAACCAAGATGCCAAAGAAATGGCAGAAGCTTTCTGGCCTTTTCTAGAACCGGAAAAGATAACAAATAAACTAGAAGTCTTTCGGAAAGACTTAGTAGCTTCAACATAATATTTCAAAGCTCTAACAACATCCAAAGAATGCAATGATTTCTCCTTAGAATTCTTAGGATTAGGACATAATGAAGGAACCACAATTTCTCTACTAATGTTGTTAGAATTCACAACTTTAGGTAAAAATTCAAAAGAAGTTCGCAACACTGCCTTATCCTGATGAAAAATCAGAAAAGGAGACTCACAAGAAAGAGCAGATAATTCAGAAACTCTTCTGGCAGAAGAGATTGCCAAAAGGAACAAAAAACTTTCCAAGAAAGTAATTTAATGTCCAATGAATGCATAGGTTCAAACGGAGGAGCTTGAAGAGCCCCCAGAACCAAATTCAAACTCCAAGGAGGAGAAATTGACTTAATGACAGGTTTTATACGAACCAAAGCTTGTACAAAACAATGAATATCAGGAAGATTAGCAATCTTTCTGTGAAAAACAGAAAGAGCAGAGATTTGTCCTTTCAAAGAACTTGCGGATAAACCTTTATCTAAACCATCGTGAAGAAACTGTAAAATTCTCGGAATTCTAAAAGAATGCCAAGAAAAATGATGAGAAAGACACCAAGAAATATAAGTCTTCCAGACTCTATAATATATCTCTCTGGATACAGATTTACGAGCCTGTAACATAGTATTAATCACAGAGACAGAGAAACCTCTTTGACCAAGAATCAAGCGTTCAATCTCCATACCTTTAAATTTAAGGATTTGAGATCCTGATGGAAAAAAGGACCTTGCGACAGAAGGTCTGGTCGTAGCGGAAGAGTCATCGGATGGCAAGAGGCCATCTGGACAAGATCCGCATACCAAAACCTGTGAGGCCATGCCGGAGCTACCAGCAGAACAAACGAGCATTCCTTCAGAATCTTGGAGATTACTTAGTGTTGAGGGGTATAATAGACCCCAAAATAGCGAGTGATCTAGATACCAATCTATGTAGTCTGGGGATAAAAAGTATAAAAAAAAAAAAAAAGTTTAGACTGTGATTGGTAGGGAATGTAGCTCACCTTTAAAAACCTTATCCCATAAGTTTACAAGTAAATGTTGTGATATAAGGTGGCGCAATTTAGCTTGCTATTCCCAATGTGTACATTTATAATATTTTAAATGTTGCAGGTCATTAAACACACCTGGATCTATATATTCCTCTTGGAAAAATGAGCACAAAGTAAAGTAAAATTAAAAGATATATATATATAAAGTTTTATTAATATTTTCTTTAAAAACAAATATGTATCACTATGAAACTGGACTGAAGGACAAGACAGGTGGACGCAAAATATTTTCATGGACATAGAGTCTATTATCGTGCCTAGGAAATCCACCCTGTGGCTGAGAACCAGGGAACTCTTTCCGGAGTTGATCCTCCAACCGTGGGACTGGAGCAAAAGAGCTCTTTAATGATCCTCTGCAAGACTAAGCGACGGCGCCTGGACTAGGATGTCGTCCAGACAGGGTGCCACTGAAAGTAGCGCCCCCAGAACCTTGGTGAAGATTCTCGGGGCCGTCGCCAGACCAAAAGGAAGGGCCACAAACTGGAAGTGTTGGTCCAGAAATGCAAATCTTAATAACCTGAAATGGTTCCTGTGAATTGGCACATGAAGGTAAACGTCCTTCAAGTCTATAGTCATGAACTGTCCCTCTTGAACAAGAGGCAGGATAGATCTGATCGTTTCCATTTTGAACAATGGAATACTCAAACTTTTTTAAACACTTTAGGTCCAAAATTGGGCGGAACGTACCCTTCTTTGGAACCACAAAAAGATTTGAATAGTACCCTAGACCACTCTCTGCTTGGGGTACTGGTACGATCACACCTAGAGAGGAGCGATCCCTCACACATTCTAGAAAGGCCTCTCTTTTCTGGTCTTGAAGAACGGTTTGACAGGAGGAATCTGCCCCTGGGCAGATGGGATCTGAACCCTATTCTGTAACCCTGGACGACAACCTCAAGAACCCAAGGGTCCTGAACGTCCTGCAACCAGGCTTCTGAGAATAGAGATAATCTGCCCCCTACGTGATCTGGAGACCGATCAGGGGCCGCCCCTTCATGCTGATTTTGACTCGGCAGCTTCTTGCTCTGCTTATACTTGTTCCAAGATTGAGCCGGCTTCAAAGATCCCTTGGATTGGTCCGCTTTTGCGGCGGGCTGCTGGAGCTGGGCCTTGTCTAAACGAAAGGAAGGAAAAGTAGATCCCTTAGGCTTAGCCTTCTTATCCTGCGGTAGGAAAGCTCCTTTGCCTCCCGTAACTGTGGATATGATCGAATCCAGTCCTGGACAGAACAGAATCCTTCCTTGAAAAGGCAGGGACAACAGCCTCAATTTAGAGGTCATGTCCACAGACCAAGATTTTAGCCACAGAGCCCTACAAGCTAAAACAGAAAAACCTGACCTTAGCATTCTCTGCCATCCTCCTGTGACTTTGGCTGGGGTGTCTTTGCCTCCTCCTGGTGGCCAGGTTCTTAATTCCCAACAGTAATGAATAAAGCCGAGGACTCTCCTCCCCTTTAGATGGAAACTGCTATTGAATCTATCAACCTACCTTATAGAACATGTCCCGAAGATCATCCTTCGGGCTCACCCATGAAGCCACAGCGTCGCAGAAGAAGATAAAATCCTGAAACAAAAAGTTCACTTGTATAAAATCACATGCTATTAAAAGGGGCAGTAAGCACCCTGAAATTACAAGACATCTATTTTGTATTGCTATTTAATAGCAGCAAAGTCTAAACATTTGTATAAACAAACTTTTTGCTTGCTGCAGTTTTTTTTTCCTGTCAAACTCCACCCACCATTTGCCTTAGAGGAGTCAATATGGGCTTTAGCCTGCAGAGAAGGCTAGCCACAGTTCTAATAGTATACATTGTACCGTTTTGCACAATTATAAGCTAAAGCCAATTAAGGAAATATATATCAGGGTTAGCACTGAAGTCTGCAGTGTGCATTTTCAGTTCTGAGAAATAGAAAAGTCCCCAACAGAGCTAAACTACATGAAAAAGGAGGCAAAACATGCCAGCTACAGAACATTTATTCAGTAAAGTTTGGGCTGCTCTTTAAGTAAAGAGTGTAGCAATACAAGCCAAGTAAGTGTAAGCACCGCCTCTTGTCTTTAAGAAAATGTAGAACTTAAATTATTCTCTTTGGCCAATTACAGGATTTTATGTACTCTGGTATTACAGGCACCACAGAAAAACATAATTTATGTAAGAACTTACCTGATAAATTGATTTCTTTCATATTAGCAAGAGTCCATGAGCTAGTGACGTATGGGATATACATTCCTACCAGGAGGGGCAAAGTTTCCCAAACCTCAAAATGCCTATAAATACACCCCTCACCACACCCACAAATCAGTTTAACGCATAGCCAAGAAGTGGGGTGATAAGAAAAAAGTGCGAAAGCATAAAAAATAAGGAATTGGAATAATTGTGCTTTATACAAAAAAAATCATAGCCACCACAAAAAGGGTGGGCC
Source organism: Bombina bombina (assembly GCF_027579735.1). Taxonomy (NCBI): domain Eukaryota; kingdom Metazoa; phylum Chordata; class Amphibia; order Anura; family Bombinatoridae; genus Bombina; species Bombina bombina. Next base: position 702,340,254 of record NC_069504.1, read on the forward strand.
TCATGGACTCTTGCTAATATGAAAGAAATGAATTTATCAGGTAAGTTCTTACATAAATTATGTTTTCTTTCATGTAATTAGCAAGAGTCCATGAGCTAGTGACGTATGGGATAATGACTACCCAAGATGTGGATCTTCCACGCAAGAGTCACTAGAGAGGGAGGGATAAAATAAAGACAGCCAATTCCGCTGAAAAAAATCCACACCCAAAAATAAAGTTTAAATCTTATAATGAAGAAAACTGAAATTATAAGCAGAAGAACTGAAACAGCTGCCTGAAGTACTTTTCTACCAAAAACAGCTTCAGAAGAAGAAAACGCATCAAAATGGTAGAATTTAGTAAAAGTATGCAAAGTAGACCAAGTTGCTGCTTTGCAAATCTGATCAACCAAAGCTTCATTCATAAACGCCCAGGAAGTAGAAACTGACCTAGTAGAATGAGCTGTAATCCTTTGAGGCGGAGTTTTACCCGACTCAACATAAGCATGATGAATTAAAGATTTCAACCAAGATGCCAAAGAAATGGCAGAGGCCTTCTGACCTTTCCTAGAACCGGAAAAGATAACAAATAGACTAGAAGTCTTTCGGAAATTCTTAGTAGCTTCAACATAATATGTCAAAGCTCTAACTACATCCAAAGAATACAATGATCTCTCCTTAGAATTCTTAGGATTAGGACACAATGAAGGAACCACAATTTCTCTACTAATGTTGTTAGAATTCACAACCTTAGGTAAAAATTGAAAAGAAGTTCGCAACACCGCCTTATCCTGATGAAAAATCAGAAAAGGAGACTCACAAGAAAGAGCAGATAATTCAGAAACTCTTCTAGCAGAAGAGATGGCCAAAAGAAACAAAACTTTCCAAGAAAGTAATTTAATGTCCAATGAATGCATAGGTTCAAACGGAGGAGCTTGAAGAGCCCCCAGAACCAAATTCAAACTCCAAGGAGGAGAAATTGACTTAATGACAGGCTTTATACGAACCAAAGCTTGCACAAAACAATGAATATCAGGAAGATTAGCAATCTTTCTGTGAAAAAGAACAGAAAGAGCTGAGATTTGTCCTTTCAAGGAACTTGCAGACAAACCTTTATCCAAACCATCCTGAAGAAACTGTAAAATTCTCGGAATTCTAAAAGAATGCCAGGAAAAATGATGAGAAAGACACCAAGAAATGTAAGTCTTCCAAACTCGATAATATATCTTTCTAGATACAGATTTACGAGCCTGTAACATAGTATTAATCACAGAGTCAGAGAAACCTCTTTGACCAAGAATCAAGCGTTCAATCTCCATACCTTTAAATTTAAGGATTTGAGATCCTGATGGAAAAAAGGACCTTGTGACAGAAGGTCTGGTCTTAACGGAAGAGTCCATGGTTGGCAAGAGGCCATCCGGACAAGATCCGCATACCAAAACCTGTGAGGCCATGCTGGAGCCACCAGCAGAACTAACGAGCATTCCTTCAGAATCTTGGAGATTACTCTTGGAAGAAGAACTAGAGGCGGAAAGATATAGGCAGGATGATACTTCCAAGGAAGTGACAATGCATCCACTGCTTCCGCCTGAGGATCCCTGGATCTGGACAGATACCTGGGAAGTTTCTTGTTTAGATGAGAAGCCATCAGATCTATTTCTGGAAGTCCCCACATTTGAACAATCTGAAGAAATACCTCTGGGTGAAGAGACCATTCGCCCGGATGTAACGTTTGGCGACTGAGATAATCCGCTTCCCAATTGTCTATACCTGGGATATGAACCGCAGAAATTAGACAGGAGCTGGATTCCGCCCATACCAGTATTCGAGATACTTCTTTCATAGCCAGAGGACTGTGAGTCCCTCCTTGATGATTGATGTATGCCACAGTTGTGACATTGTCTGTCTGAAAACAAATGAACGATTCTCTCTTTAGAAGAGGCCATGACTGAAGAGCTCTGAAAATTGCACGGAGTTCCAAAATATTGATCGGTAATCTCACCTCCTGAGATTCCCAAACCCCTTGTGCTGTCAGAGACCCCCAAACAGCTGCCCAACCTGTCAGACTTGCATCTGTTGAAATTACAGTCCAGGTCGGAAGAACAAAAGAAGCCCCCTGAACTAAACGATGGTGATCTGTCCACCACGTCAGAGAATGTCGTACAATCGGTTTTAAAGATATTAATCGAGATATCTTTGTGTAATCCCTGCACCACTGGTTCAGCATACAGAGCTGAAGAGGTCGCATGTGAAAACGAGCAAAGGGGATCGCGTCCAATGCAGCAGTCATAAGACCTAGAATTTCCATGCATAAGGCTACCGAAGGGAATGATTGTGACTGAAGGTTTCGACAAGCTGAAATCAATTTTAGACGTCTCTTGTCTGTCAAAGACAGAGTCATGGACACTGAATCTATCTGGAAACCTAAAAAGGTTACCTTCAATGAACTTTTTGGTAAATTGATCCTCCAACCATGATCTTGAAGAAACAACACAAGTCGATTCGTATGAGATTCTGCTAAATGTGAAGACTGAGCAAGTAACAAGATATCGTCCAAATAAGGAAATACCACAATACGCTGTTCTCTGATTACAGACAGAAGGGCACCGAGTACCTTTGTAAAAATTCTTGGAGCTGTTGCTAGGCCAAACGGCAGAGCCACAAACTGGTAATGCTTGTCTAGGAAAGAGAATATCAGTAACTGATAGTGATCTGGATGAATCGGAATATGCAGATATGCATCCTGTAAATCTATTGTGCACATATAATGCCCTTGCTGAACAAAAGGCAGGATAGTCCTTACAGCTACCATTTTGAATGTTGGTATCCTTACATAACGATTCAATATTTTTAGATCCAGAACTGGTCTGAAGGAATTCTCCTTCTTTGGTACAATGAAGAGATTTGAATAAAACCCCAGCCCCTGTTCCAGAACTGGAACTGGCATAATTACTCCAGCCAACTCTAGATCTGAAACACATTTCAGAAATGCTCGAGCCTTCGCTGGGTTTACTGGGACACGGGAAAGAAAACATCTCTTTGCAGGAGGCCTTATCTTGAAGCCAATTCTGTACCCTTCTGAAACAATGTTCTGAATCCAAAGATTGTGAATTGAATTGATCCAAATTTCTTTGAAAAAACGTAATCTGCCCCCTACCAGCTGGGCTGGAATGAGGGCCGCACCTTCATGTGGACTTAGGAGCTGGCTTTGGTTTTCTAAAAGGCTTGGATTTATTCCAGACTGGAGATGGTTTCCAAACTGATACCGCTCCTGTGGATGAAGGATCAGGCTTTTGTTCCTTATTGTGACGAAAGGAACGAAAACGATTATTAGACCTAAATTTACCTTTAGATTTTTTATCCTGTGGTAAAAAAAGTTCCTTTCCCTCCAGTAACAGTTGAGATAATAGAATCCAACTGAGAACCAAATAATTTATTACCCTGGAAAGAAAGGGAAAGCAAAGTAGACTTAGAAGACATATCAGCATTCCAAGTTTTAAGCCATAAAGCTTTTCTAGCTAAAATAGCTAGAGACATATACCTGACATCAACTCTAATGATATCAAAGATGGCATCACAAATAAAATTATTAGCATGTTGAAGAAGATTAATAATGCTATGAGAATTATGATCTGTTACTTGTTGCGCTAAAGCTTCTAACCAAAAAGTTGAAGCTGCAGCAACATCCGCTAAAGATATAGCAGGTCTAAGAAGATTACCTGAACACAAGTAAGCTTTTCTTAGAAAGGATTCAATTTTCCTATCTAAAGGATCCTTAAAGGAAGTACTATCTGCCGTAAGAATAGTAGTACGCTTAGCAAGAGTAGAGACAGCCCCATCAACCTTAGGGATTTTGTCCCAAAACTCTAATCTGTCAGATGGCACAGGATATAATTGCTTAAAACGTTTAGAAGGAGTAAATGAATTACCCAAATTATTCCATTCCCTGGAAATTACTTCAGAAATAGCATCAGGGACAGGAAAAACTTCTGGAATAACTACAGGAGATTTAAAAACCTTATTTAAACGTTTAGATTTAGTATCAAGAGGACCAGAATCCTCTATTTCTAATGCAATTAGGACTTCTTTAAGTAAAGAACGAATAAATTCCATTTTAAATAAATATGAAGATTTATCAGCATCAACCTCTGAGACAGAATCCTCTGAACCAGAAGAACCATTATCAGAATGATGATGTTCATTTAAAAATTCATCTGAAAAATGAGAAGTTTTAAAAGACCTTTTACGTTTACTAGAAGGAGGAACAACAGACATAGCCTTCTTAATGGATTTAGAAACAAAATCTCTTATGTTATCAGGAACACTCTGAGTATTAGATGTTGACGGAACAGCAACAGGTAATGTAACATTACTAAAGGAAATATTATCTGCATTAACAAGTTTGTCATGACATTCAGTACAAACAGCTGGAGGAACAGATACCACAAGTTTACAGCAGATACACTTAACTTTGGTAGATCCAGCAACAGGCAGCGATTTTTCAGAAGTATCTTCTGACTCGGTGTTAACGTGGGACATCTTGCAATATGTAATAAAAAAAACAACATATAAAGCAAAATTGATCAAAATGACAGTTTCAGGAATGGGAAAAAAATGCCAGTGAACAAGCTTCTCGCAACCAGAAGCAATAAATGAGACTTAAATAATGTGGAGACAATAGTGACGCCCATATTTTTTAGCGCCAAAAAAAAAAAAAAAAAGACGCCCACATTATTTGGCGCCTAAATGCTTTTGGCGCCAAAAATGACGCCACATCCGGAACGCCGACACTTTTGGCGCAAAAAAAACGTCAAAAATTGATTTATTCATATGCATTATCCCAAATATGAAACTGACTGTCTGAAATAAGGAACGTTGAACATCCTGAGTCAAGGCAAATAAATGTTTGAATACATATATTTAGAACTTTATATAAAAAGTGCCCAACCATAGCTTAGTGTGTCACAGAAAATAAGACTTACTTACCCCAGGACACTCATCTACATGTAGTAGAAAGCCAAACCAGTACTGAAACGAGAATCAGTAGAGGTAATGGTATATATGAGTATATCGTCGATCTGAAAAGGGAGGTAAGAGATGAATCTCTACGACCGATAACAGAGAACCTATGAAATAGACCCTGTAGAAGGAGATCATTGAATTCAAATAGGCAATACTCTCCTCACATCCCTCTGACATTCACTGCACGCTGACAGGAAAACCGGGCTCCAGCCTGCTGCGGATCGCATATCAACGTAGAATCTAGCACAAACTTACTTCACCACCTCCATAGGAGGCAAAGTTTGTAAAACTGAATTGTGGGTGTGGTGAGGGGTGTATTTATAGGCATTTTGAGGTTTGGGAAACTTTGCCCCTCCTGGTAGGAATGTATATCCCATACGTCACTAGCTCATGGACTCTTGCTAATTACATGAAAGAAATGCACCTAACATTTTGCTTCAAAACAGAATTTATGTTTACCTGATAAATTACTTTCTCCAACGGTGTGTCCGGTCCACGGCGTCATCCTTACTTGTGGGATATTCTCCTCCCCAACAGGAAATGGCAAAGAGCCCAGCAAAGCTGGTCACATGATCCCTCCTAGGCTCCGCCTACCCCAGTCATTCGACCGACGTTAAGGAGGAATATTTGCATAGGAGAAACCATATGGTACCGTGGTGACTGTAGTTAAAGAAAATAAATTATCAGACCTGATTAAAAAAACCAGGACGGGCCGTGGACCGGACACACCGTTGGAGAAAGTAATTTATCAGGTAAACATAAATTCTGTTTTCTCCAACATAGGTGTGTCCGGTCCACGGCGTCATCCTTACTTGTGGGAACCAATACCAAAGCTTTAGGACACGGATGAAGGGAGGGAGCAAATCAAGTCACCTAAATGGAAGGCACCACGGCTTGCAAAACCTTTCTCCCAAAAATAGCCTCAGAAGAAGCAAAAGTATCAAACTTGTAAAATTTGGTAAAAGTGTGCAGTGAAGACCAAGTCGCTGCCCTACATATCTGATCAACAGAAGCCTCGTTCTTGAAGGCCCATGTGGAAGCCACAGCCCTAGTGGAATGAGCTGTGATTCTTTCGGGAGGCTGCCGTCCGGCAGTCTCGTAAGCCAATCTGATGATGCTTTTAATCCAAAAAGAGAGAGAGGTAGAAGTTGCTTTTTGACCTCTCCTTTTACCAGAATAAACAACAAACAAGGAAGATGTTTGTCTAAAATCCTTAGTAGCATCTAAATAGAATTTTAGAGCGCGAACAACATCCAAATTGTGCAACAAACGTTCCTTCTTTGAAACTGGTTTCGGACACAGAGAAGGTACGATAATCTCCTGGTTAATGTTTTTGTTAGAAACAACTTTTGGAAGAAAACCAGGTTTAGTACGTAAAACCACCTTATCTGCATGGAACACCAGATAAGGAGGAGAACACTGCAGAGCAGATAATTCTGAAACTCTTCTAGCAGAAGAAATTGCAACTAAAAACAAAACTTTCCAAGATAATAACTTAATATCAACGGAATGCAAGGGTTCAAACGGAACCCCCTGAAGAACTGAAAGAACTAAATTGAGACTCCAAGGAGGAGTCAAAGGTTTGTAAACAGGCTTAATTCTAACCAGAGCCTGAACAAAGGCTTGAACATCTGGCACAGCAGCCAGTTTTTTGTGAAGTAACACCGACAAGGCAGAAATCTGTCCCTTCAGGGAACTTGCAGATAATCCTTTTTCCAATCCTTCTTGAAGGAAGGATAGAATCCTAGGAATCTTAACCTTGTCCCAAGAGAATCCTTTAGATTCACACCAACAGATATATTTTTTCCAAATTTTGTGGTAAATCTTTCTAGTTACAGGCTTTCTGGCCTGAACAAGAGTATCAATAACAGAATCTGAGAACCCTCGCTTCGATAAAATCAAGCGTTCAATCTCCAAGCAGTCAGCTGGAGTGAAACCAGATTCGGATGTTCGAACGGACCCTGAACAAGAAGGTCTCGTCTCAAAGGTAGCTTCCAAGGTGGAGCCGATGACATATTCACCAGATCTGCATACCAAGTCCTGCGTGGCCACGCAGGAGCTATCAAGATCACCGACGCCCTCTCCTGATTGATCCTGGCTACCAGCCTGGGGATGAGAGGAAACGGCGGGAACACATAAGCTAGTTTGAAGGTCCAAGGTGCTACTAGTGCATCCACTAGAGCCGCCTTGGGATCCCTGGATCTGGACCCGTAGCAAGGAACTTTGAAGTTCTGACGAGAGGCCATCAGATCCATGTCTGGAATGCCCCACAGCTGAGTGACTTGGGCAAAGATTTCCGGATGGAGTTCCCACTCCCCCGGATGCAATGTCTGACGACTCAGAAAATCCGCTTCCCAATTTTCCACTCCTGGGATGTGGATAGCAGACAGGTGGCAGGAGTGAGACTCCGCCCATAGAATGATTTTGGTCACTTCTTCCATCGCTAGGGAACTCCTTGTTCCCCCCTGATGGTTGATGTACGCAACAGTTGTCATGTTGTCTGATTGAAACCGTATGAACTTGGCCCTCGCTAGCTGAGGCCAAGCCTTGAGAGCATTGAATATCGCTCTCAGTTCCAGAATATTTATCGGTAGAAGAGATTCTTCCCGAGACCAAAGACCCTGAGCTTTCAGGGATCCCCAGACCGCGCCCCAGCCCATCAGACTGGCGTCGGTCGTGACAATGACCCACTCTGGTCTGCGGAATGTCATCCCTTGTAACAGGTTGTCCAGGGACAGCCACCAACGGAGTGAGTCTCTGGTCCTCTGATTTACTTGTATCTTCGGAGACAAGTCTGTATAGTCCCCATTCCACTGACTGAGCATGCACAGTTGTAATGGTCTTAGATGAATGCGCGCAAAAGGAACTATGTCCATTGCCGCTACCATCAACCCGATCACTTCCATGCACTGAGCTATGGAAGGAAGAGGAACGGAATGAAGTATCCGACAAGAGTCTAGAAGCTTTGTTTTTCTGGCCTCTGTCAGAAAAATCCTCATTTCTAAGGAGTCTATTATTGTTCCCAAGAAGGGAACCCATGTTGACGGGGATAGAGAACTCTTTTCCACGTTCACCTTCCATCCGTGAGATCTGAGAAAGGCCAGGACAATGTCCGTGTGAGCCTTTGCTTGAGGAAGGGACGACGCTTGAATCAGAATGTCGTCCAAGTAAGGTACTACAGCAATGCCCCTTGGTCTTAGCACAGCTAGAAGGGACCCTAGTACCTTTGTGAAAATCCTTGGAGCAGTGGCTAATCCGAAAGGAAGCGCCACGAACTGGTAATGTTTGTCCAGGAATGCGAACCTTAGGAACCGATGATGTTCCTTGTGGATAGGAATATGTAGATACGCATCCTTTAAATCCACCGTGGTCATGAATTGACCTTCCTGGAAGGAAGGAAGAATAGTTCGAATGGTTTCCATCTTGAACGATGGAACCTTGAGAAACTTGTTTAAGATCTTGAGATCTAAGATTGGTCTGAACGTTCCCTCTTTTTTGGGAACTATGAACAGATTGGAGTAGAACCCCATCCCTTGTTCTCTTAATGGAACAGGATGAATCACTCCCATTTTTAACAGGTCTTCTACACAATGTAAGAATGCCTGTCTTTTTATGTGGTCTGAAGACAACTGAGACCTGTGGAACCTCCCCCTTGGGGGAAGTCCCTTGAATTCCAGAAGATAACCTTGGGAGACTATTTCTAGCGCCCAAGGATCCAGAACATCTCTTGCCCAAGCCTGAGCGAAGAGAGAGAGTCTGCCCCCCACCAGATCCGGTCCCGGATCGGGGGCCAACATTTCATGCTGTCTTGGTAGCAGTGGCAGGTTTCTTGGCCTGCTTTCCCTTGTTCCAGCCTTGCATTGGTCTCCAAGCTGGCTTGGCTTGAGAAGTATTACCCTCTTGCTTAGAGGACGTAGCACCTTGGGCTGGTCCATTTCTACGAAAGGGACGAAAATTAGGTTTATTTTTTGCCTTGAAAGGCCGATCCTGAGGAAGGGCGTGGCCCTTACCCCCAGTGATATCAGAGATAATCTCTTTCAAGTCAGGGCCAAACAGCGTTTTCCCCTTGAAAGGAATGTTAAGTAGCTTGTTCTTGGAAGACGCATCAGCCGACCAAGATTTCAACCAAAGCGCTCTGCGCGCCACAATAGCAAACCCAGAATTCTTAGCCGCTAACCTAGCCAATTGCAAAGTGGCGTCTAGGGTGAAAGAATTAGCCAATTTGAGAGCATTGATTCTGTCCATAATCTCCTCCAAAGGAGGAGAATCACTATCGACCGCTCTTATCAGATCATCGAACCAGAAACATGCGGCTGTAGCGACAGGGACAATGCATGAAATTGGTTGTAGAAGGTAACCTTGCTGAACAAACATTTTTTTTAAGCAAACCTTCTAATTTTTTATCCATAGCATCTTTGAAAGCACAACTATCCTCTATGGGTATAGTGGTGCGTTTGTTTAAAGTGGAAACCGCTCCCTCGACCTTGGGGACTGTCTGCCATAAGTCCTTTCTGGGGTCGACCATAGGAAACAATTTTTTAAATATGGGGGGAGGGACGAAAGGAATACCGGGCCTTTCCCATTCTTTATTAACAATGTCCGCCACCCGCTTGGGTATAGGAAAAGCTTCTGGGAGCCCCGGCACCTCGAGGAACTTGTCCATTTTACAAAGTTTCTCTGGGATGACCAACTTGTCACAATCATCCAGAGTGGATAATACCTCCTTAAGCAGAATGCGGAGATGTTCCAACTTAAATTTAAATGCAATCACATCAGGTTCAGCCTGTTGAGAAATGTTCCCTGAATCAGTAATTTCTCCCTCAGACAAAACCTCCCTGGCCCCATCAGACTGGGTTAGGGGCCCTTCAGAAATATTATTATCAGCGTCGTCATGCTCTTCAGTATCTAAAACAGAGCAGCCGCGCTTACGCTGATAAGTGTTCATTTTGGCTAAAATGTTTATGACAGAATTATCCATTACAGCCGTTAATTGTTGCATAGTAAGGAGTATTGGCGCGCTAGATGTACTAGGGGCCTCCTGAGTGGGCAAGACTCGTGTAGACGAAGGAGGGAATGATGCAGTACCATGCTTACTCCCCTCACTTGAGGAATCATCTTGGGCATCATTGTCATTATCACATAAATCACATTTATTTAAATGAATAGGAATTCTGGCTTCCCCACATTCAGAACACAGTCTATCTGGTAGTTCAGACATGTTAAACAGGCATAAACTTGATAACAGTACAAAAAACGTTTTAAAATAAAACCGTTACTGTCACTTTAAATTTTAAACTGAACACACTTTATTACTGCAATTGCGAAAAAACATGAAGGAATTGTTCAAAATTCACCAAATTTTCACCACAGTGTCTTAAAGCCTTAAAAGTATTGCACACCAAATTTGGAAGCTTTAACCCTTAAAATAACGGAACCGGAGCCGTTTTGAACTTTAACCCCTTTACAGTCCCTGGTATCTGCTTTGCCGAGACCCAACCAAGCCCAAAGGGGAATACGATACCAAATGACGCCTTCAGAAAGTCTTTTCTAAGTATCAGAGCTCCTCTCACATGCGACTGCATGCCATGCCTCTCAAAAACAAGTGCGCAACACCGGCGCGAAAATGAGGCTCTGCTTATGCTTTGGGAAAGACCCTAAAGAATAAGGTGTCTAAACCAGTGCCTGCCGATATTATTATATCAAAATACCCAGATAAAATGATTCCTCAAGGCTAAATATGTGTTAATAATGAATCGATTTAGCCCAAAAAAAGTCTACAGTTTTAATAAGCCCTTGTGAAGCCCTTATTTACGATCGTAATAAACATGGCTTACCGGATCCCATAGGGAAAATGACAGCTTCCAGCATTACATCGTCTTGTTAGAATGTGTCATACCTCAAGCAGCAAGAGACTGCACACTGTTCCCCCAACTGAAGTTAATTGCTCTCAACAGTCCTGTGTGGAACAGCCATGGATTTTAGTGACGGTTGCTAAAATCATTTTCCTCATACAAACAGAAATCTTCATCTCTTTTCTGTTTCTGAGTAAATAGTACATACCAGCACTATTTCAAAATAACAAACTCTTGATTGAATAATAAAAACTACAGTTAAACACTAAAAAACTCTAAGCCATCTCCGTGGAGATGTTGCCTGTACAACGGCAAAGAGAATGACTGGGGTAGGCGGAGCCTAGGAGGGATCATGTGACCAGCTTTGCTGGGCTCTTTGCCATTTCCTGTTGGGGAGGAGAATATCCCACAAGTAAGGATGACGCCGTGGACCGGACACACCTATGTTGGAGAAATAAACTATTTATACTCAAAAAGTATAATATTTATTTATTCACTTGTTTAACAAGATCCACACACACACACAAAAAAAAAAACAAAAAAAAAAAACAATATGAACATTATACAGAAAAATAGAAAACAGAATTTATGTTTACCTGATAAATTTCTTTCTCCAACGGTGTGTCCGGTCCACGGCGTCATCCTTACTTGTGGGGATATTCTCTTCCCCAACAGGAAATGGCAAAGAGCCCAGCAAAGCTGGTCACATGATCCCTCCTAGGCTCCGCCTACCCCAGTCATTCGACCGACGTTAAGGAGGAATAATAGCATAGGAGAAACCATATGGTACCGTGGTGACTGTAGTTAAAGAAAATAAATTATCAGACCTGATTAAAAAACCAGGGCGGGCCGTGGACCGGACACACCGTTGGAGAAAGAAATTTATCAGGTAAACATAAATTCTGTTTTCTCCAACATAGGTGTGTCCGGTCCACGGCGTCATCCTTACTTGTGGGAACCAATACCAAAGCTTTAGGACACGGATGAAGGGAGGGAGCAAATCAGGTCACCTAAATGGAAGGCACCACGGATTGCAAAACCTTTCTCCCAAAAATAGCCTCAGAAGAAGCAAAAGTATCAAACTTGTAAAATTTGGTAAAAGTGTGCAGTGAAGACCAAGTCGCTGCCCTACATATCTGATCAACAGAAGCCTCGTTCTTGAAGGCCCATGTGGAAGCCACAGCCCTAGTGGAATGAGCCGTGATTCTTTCGGGAGGCTGCCGTCCGGCAGTCTCGTAAGCCAATCTGATGATGCTCTTAATCCAAAAAGAGAGAGAGGTAGAAGTTGCTTTTTGACCTCTCCTTTTACCTGAATAAACAACAAACAGGGAAGATGTTTGTCTAAAATCCTTTGTAGCATCTAAATAGAATTTTAGAGCGCGAACAACATCCAAATTGTGCAACAAGCGTTCCTTCTTTGAAACTGGTTTCGGACACAGAGAAGGTACGATAATCTCCTGGTTAATGTTTTTGTTAGAGACAACTTTTGGAAGAAAACCAGGTTTAGTACGTAAAACCACCTTATCTGCATGGAACACCAGATAAGGAGGAGAACACTGCAGAGCAGATAATTCTGAAACTCTTCTAGCAGAAGAAATTGCAACTAAAAACAAAACTTTCCAAGATAATAACTTAATATCAACGGAATGTAAGGGTTCAAACGGAACCCCCTGAAGAACTGAAAGAACTAAATTGAGACTCCAAGGAGGAGTCAAAGGTTTGTAAACAGGCTTGATTCTAACCAGAGCCTGAACAAAGGCTTGAACATCTGGCACAGCTGCCAGTTTTTTGTGAAGTAACACCGACAAGGCAGAAATCTGTCCCTTCAGGGAACTTGCCGATAATCCTTTTTCCAATCCTTCTTGAAGGAAGGATAGAATCCTAGGAATCTTGACCTTGTCCCAAGGGAATCCTTTAGATTCACACCAACAGATATATTTTTTCCAAATTTTATGGTAAATCTTTCTAGTTACAGGCTTTCTGGCCTGAACAAGAGTATCGATAACAGAATCTGAGAAACCTCGCTTCGATAAAATCAAGCGTTCAATCTCCAAGCAGTCAGCTGGAGTGAAACCAGATTCGGATGTTCGAACGGACCCTGAACAAGAAGGTCTCGTCTCAAAGGTAGCTTCCAAGGTGGAGCCGATGACATATTCACCAGATCTGCATACCAAGTCCTGCGTGGCCACGCAGGAGCTATCAAGATCACCGACGCCCTCTCCTGATTGATCCTGGCTACCAGCCTGGGGATGAGAGGAAACGGCGGGAACACATAAGCTAGTTTGAAGGTCCAAGGTGCTACTAGTGCATCCACTAGAGCCGCCTTGGGATCCCTGGATCTGGACCCGTAGCAAGGAACT
>NC_069504.1:702356065-702388565 GCF_027579735.1 Bombina bombina
TTCCTACCAGGAGGGGCAAAGTTTCCCAAACCTCAAAATGCCTATAAATACACCCCTCACCACACCCACAATTCAGATTAACGAATAGCCAAGCAGTGGGGTGATAAAGAAAGGAGTAGAAAACATCAAAAGAAATGTGGAAATAATTGTGCTTTATACAAAAAATCATAACCACCATAAAAAAGGGTGGGCCTCATGGACTCTTGCCAATATGAAAGAAATGAATTTATCAGGTAAGTTCTTACATAAATTATGTTTTCTTTCATGTAATTGGCAAGAGTCCATGAGCTAGTGACATGTGGGATATAAATACCCAAGATGTGGAGTCTTCCACTCCAGAGTCACTAGAGATGGAGGGAATAAAATAAAAACAGCCATAATCTGCTGAAAAAAATAATCCACAACCCAAAAATATAAGTTTATTTCATTTGAAAGAAAAAAAAATTAAATCAAAAGCAGAAGAATCAAACTGAAACAGCTGCCTGAAGAATCTTTCTACCAAAAACTGCTTCCGAAGAAGCAAATACATCAAAACGGTAGAATTTAGTAATTGTATGCAAAGAGGACCAAGTTGCCGCTTTGCAAATCTGATCAACTGAAACTTCATTCTTAAAAGCCCACGAAGTGGACACTGATCTAGTAGAATGAGCTGTAATTCTCTGAGGCGAGGCCTGACCCGACTCAAAATAAGCTTGATGAATCAAAAGTCTCAACCAAGAAGCCAAGGAAATAGCAGAAGCCTTCTGACCTTTCCTAGGACCAGAAAATAAAACAAATAGACTGGAAGTCTTCCTGAAATCTTTAGTAGCTTCCACATAATATTTCAAAGCTCTTACCACATCCAAAGAATGTAAGGAACTTTCCAAAGAATTCTTAGGATTAAGACACAAGGAAGGGACAACAATTTCTCTACTAATGTTGTTAGAATTCACAACCTTAGGTAAAAATTAAAAAGAAGTCCGCAAAACTGCCTTATCCTGATGAAGAAATCAGAAAAGGAGACTCACAAGAAAGAGCAGATAACTCAGAAACTCTTCTAGCAGAAGAGATGGCCAAAAGGAACAACACTTTCCAAGAAAGCAGTTTAATGTCCAAAAAATGCATAGGTTCAAATGGAAGAACCTGTAAAGCTGTCAGAACCAAATTAAGACTCCAAGGAGGAGAAATTGATTAAATAACAGGCTTAATAAGAACTAAAGTCTGTACAAAACAGTGTATATCAGGAATTATAGCAATCTTTCAGTGAAATAAAACAAAGAGTGGAGATTTGTCCTTTCAAGGAACTTGCAGACAAACCCTTATCCAAACCATCCTGAAGAAAACTGTAAAATTCTAGGAATTCTAAAAGAATGCCAGGAGAATTTATGAGAAGAACACCATGAAATGTAAGTCTTCCAAACTCTATAAAAAATCTTTCTAGAAACAGATTTACGAGCTTGTAACATAGTATTAATCACTGAGTCAGAGAAACCTCTAAGACTTAGTACTAAGCGTTCAATTTCCATACCTTCAAATTTAATGATTTGAGATCCTGATGGAAAAACGGACCTTGAGATAGTAGGTCTGGCCGAACAGAAGTGGCCAAAGCGGGCAACTGGACATCCGAATCAGATCCGCATACCAAAACCTGTGTGGCCATGCTGGAGCCACCAGCAACACAAATGATTATTCCATGATGATTTTGGAGATCACTCTTGGAAGGATACCTAGAGGCAGGAAGATATAAGCAGGATGATAACACCAAGGAAGTGTCAGCGCATCCACTGCTTCCGCCTGAACATCCCTGAACCTGGACAGGTATCTGGGTAGTTTCTTGTTTAGATGAGAGGCCATGAGATCTATCTCTGGAAGACCCCACAACTGAACAATCTGAGAAAACACATCTGGATGGAGTGACCAATCCCCTGGATGTAAAGTCTGGCGGCTGAGATAATCCGCCTCCCAATTGTCTACACCTGGGATAAGCACCGCAGAGATTAGACAAGAGCTGGATTCCGCCCAAACAAGTATCCGAGATACTTCTTTCATAGCTTGGGGACTGAGTCCCACTCTGATGATAGACATATGCCACTGTTGTGATATTGTCTGTCTGAAAACAAATGAGGCCAAAACTGAAGAGCTCTGAGAATTGCACAGAGTTCTAAAATATTTATTGGGAGTCTCGCCTCTTGAGATTTCCAAACCCCTTGTGCTGTCAGAGATCCCCAAACTGAAAGACTTGCATCTGTTGTGATCACAGTCCAGGTTGGCCAAACAAAAGAAGCTCTTTGAACTAAACAATGGTGATCTATCCACCATGTCAGAGAGTGTTGTACATTGATTCAGCATACAAAGCTGTAAAGGTCTCATGTGAAAACGAGCAAAGGGGTTCGCGTCCGATACTGCAGTCATGAGATCTAAAACTTCCATGCACATAGCCACTGAAGGGAATGACCGAGACTGAAGGTGCCAGCAGGCTGCAACCAATTTTAAACATCTCTTGTCTGTTAGAGACAGAGTCATGGACACTGAATCTATATGGAAACCTAAAAAGGTGACCCTTGTCTGAGGAATCAAGAAACTTTTGGTAAATTGATCCTCCAACCATGTCTCCAAAGAAACACTAGTTGATTCGTGTGAGATTCTGCAGTACGCAAAGACTGAGCTAGTACCAAGATGTCGTCCAAATAAGGAAACACCGCAACACCCTGTTCTCCGATTACAGAGAATAGGGCACCCAAAACCTCTGAAAAGATTCTTGGAGCTGTTGCTAGGCAAAATGGAAGAGCAACAAATTGGTAATGCTTGTTTAGAAAAGAGAATCTCAGAAACTGATAATGTTCTGGATTAACCAGAATATGAAGGTATGCATCCTGCAAGTCTATTGTGGACATATAAATGTCCTTGCTGAACAAAAAGGCAGAATAGTCCTTATAGTCACCATCTTGAAAGTTGGTACTCTTACATAACGATTCAAAATTTTCAGATCCAGAACTGGTTTGAATAAATTTTCCTTCTTTGGTACAATGAATATATTTGAATAAAACCCCAAACCTTGTTCATGAGGAGGAACTGGCATGATTACCCCTGAAGACTCCAGGTCTGAAACACACTTCAGGAAAGCCTGAGCTTTTACTGGATTTACTGGGATACGTGAGAGAAAAAAATCTTCTCACATAAGGTCTTACTCTGAATTCTATTCTATACCCTTGAGAGACAATGGTCTGAATCCATTGATTTTGGACAGATTTTATCCAAATATCCTTGAAAAACCTTAATCTGCCCCCTACCAGCTGAGCTGGAATGAGGGCCGCACCTTCATGCGGACTTAGGGGCTGACTTTGGTTTCCTAAACGGCTTGGATTTATTCCAATTTGAGGAAGGCTTCCTATTGGAAGCAGACTCCTTGGGGGGAAGATTGAGTTTTTGTTCCTTATTCTGACGAAAGGAACGAAAATGGTTAGAAGCCTTAGATTTACCCTTAGGTTTTAATCCTGAGGCAGAAAAACTCCCTTCCCCCAGTGACAGTTGATATAGAATCCAACTCATTTCATATCAGCATTCCAAGATTTAAGCCACAAAGCTCTTATAGCTAAAATAGCTAAAGACATAGATCTAACATCAATTTTGATAATATCAAAAATTTCATCACAAATAAAATGATTAGCATATTGCAATAGGCAAATAATGCTAGATAAGTCAGAATCCAATTCCTGTTGCGCTAAATTCTCCAACCAGAAGGTTGATGCAGCTGCAACATCAGCCAAAGAAATTGCAGGTCTGAGAAGATGACCTGAATATAAATAGGCCTTCCTTAGATAAGATTCAAGCTTCCTATCTAAAGGATCCTTAAAGGAAGTACTATCTTCCATAGGAATAGAGGTACGTTAAGCAAGAGTAGAAATAGCCCCATCAACTTTGAGGATTTTTTCACAAAACTCTATAGATTTTTCTGGTAAAGGATACAATTTTTTAAACCTTGAAGAAGGAATAAAAGAAGTACCTGGCTTATTCCATTCCCTAGAAATCATATCAGAAATAGCCTCAGGAATAGGAAAAACCCCTGGAGAAACCACAGGTGGTTTAAAAACAGCATTTAAACGTTTATTAGACTGAACGTCAATAGGACTGGTTACCTCAATATCCAAAAAAAACAGAATTTATGTTTACCTGATAAATTACTTTCTCCAACGGTGTGTCCGGTCCACGGCGTCATCCTTACTTGTGGGATATTCTCTTCCCCAACAGGAAATGGCAAAGAGCCCAGCAAAGCTGGTCACATGATCCCTCCTAGGCTCCGCCTACCCCAGTCATTCGACCGACGTTAAGGAGGAATATTTGCATAGGAGAAACCATATGATACCGTGGTGACTGTAGTTAAAGAAAATAAATTATCAGACCTGAGATTAAAAAACCAGGGCGGGCCGTGGACCGGACACACCGTTGGAGAAAGTAATTTATAAGGTAAACATAAATTCTGTTTTCTCCAACATAGGTGTGTCCGGTCCACGGCGTCATCCTTACTTGTGGGAACCAATACCAAAGCTTTAGGACACGGATGAAGGGAGGGAGCAAATCAGGTCACCTAAATGGAAGGCACCACGGCTTGCAAAACCTTTCTCCCAAAAATAGCCTCAGAAGAAGCAAAAGTATCAAACTTGTAAAATTTGGTAAAAGTGTGCAGTGAAGACCAAGTCGCTGCCCTACATATCTGATCAACAGAAGCCTCGTTCTTGAAGGCCCATGTGGAAGCCACAGCCCTAGTGGAATGAGCTGTGATTCTTTCGGGAGGCTGCCGTCCGGCAGTCTCGTAAGCCAATCTGATGATGCTTTTAATCCAAAAAGAGAGAGAGGTAGAAGTTGCTTTTTGACCTCTCCTTTTACCGGAATAAACAACAAACAAGGAAGATGTTTGTCTAAAATCCTTTGTAGCATCTAAATAGAATTTTAGAGCGCGAACAACATCCAAATTGTGCAACAAACGTTCCTTCTTCGAAACTGGTTTCGGACACAGAGAAGGTACGATAATCTCCTGGTTAATGTTTTTGTTAGAAACAACTTTTGGAAGAAAACCAGGTTTAGTACGTAAAACCACCTTATCTGCATGGAACACCAGATAAGGAGGAGAACACTGCAGAGCAGATAATTCTGAAACTCTTCGAGCAGAAGAAATTGCAACCAAAAACAAAACTTTCCAAGATAATAACTTAATATCAACGGAATGTAAGGGTTCAAACGGAACCCCCTGAAGAACTGAAAGAACTAAGTTGAGACTCCAAGGAGGAGTCAAAGGTTTGTAAACAGGCTTGATTCTGACCAGAGCCTGAACAAAGGCTTGAACATCTGGCACAGCTGCCAGCTTTTTGTGAAGTAACACAGACAAGGCAGAAATCTGTCCCTTCAGGGAACTTGCAGATAATCCTTTTTCCAATCCTTCTTGAAGGAAGGATAGAATCTTAGGAATCTTAACCTTGTCCCAAGGGAATCCTTTAGATTCACACCAACAGATATATTTTTTCCAAATTTTGTGGTAAATCTTTCTAGTTACAGGCTTTCTGGCCTGAACAAGAGTATCGATAACAGAATCTGAGAACCCTCGCTTCGATAGGATCAAGCGTTCAATCTCCAAGCAGTCAGCTGGAGTGAAACCAGGTTCGGATGTTCGAACGGACCCTGAACAAGAAGGTCTCGTCTCAAAGGTAGCTTCCAAGGTGGAGCCGATGACATATTCACCAGATCTGCATACCAAGTCCTGCGTGGCCACGCAGGAGCTATCAAGATCACCGACGCCCTCTCCTGATTGATCCTGGCTACCAGCCTGGGGATGAGAGGAAACGGTGGGAACACATAAGCTAGTTTGAAGGTCCAAGGTGCTACTAGTGCATCCACTAGAGCCGCCTTGGGATCCCTGGATCTGGACCCGTAGCAAGGAACTTTGAAGTTCTGACGAGAGGCCATCAGATCCATGTCTGGAATGCCCCACAGTTGAGTGACTTGGGCAAAGATTTCCGGATGGAGTTCCCACTCCCCCGGATGCAATGTCTGACGACTCAGAAAATCCGCTTCCCAATTTTCCACTCCTGGGATGTGGATAGCAGACAGGTGGCAGGAGTGAGACTCCGCCCATAGAATGATTTTGGTCACTTCTTCCATCGCTAGGGAACTCCTTGTTCCCCCCTGATGGTTGATGTACGCAACAGTTGTCATGTTGTCTGATTGAAACCGTATGAACTTGGCCCTCGCTAGCTGAGGCCAAGCCTTGAGAGCATTGAATATCGCTCTCAGTTCCAGAATATTTATCGGTAGAAGAGATTCTTCCCGAGACCAAAGACCCTGAGCTTTCAGGGATCCCCAGACCGCGCCCCAGCCCATCAGACTGGCGTCGGTCGTGACAATGACCCACTCTGGTCTGCGGAAGGTCATCCCTTGTGACAGGTTGTCCAGGGACAGCCACCAACGGAGTGAGTCTCTGGTCCTCTGATTTACTTGTATCTTCGGAGACAAGTCTGTATAGTCCCCATTCCACTGACTGAGCATGCACAGTTGTAATGGTCTTAGATGAATGCGCGCAAAAGGAACTATGTCCATTGCCGCTACCATCAAACCTATCACTTCCATGCACTGCGCTATGGAAGGAAGAGGAACGGAATGAAGTATCCGACAAGAGTCTAGAAGTTTTGTTTTTCTGGCCTCTGTCATAAAAATCCTCATTTCTAAGGAGTCTATTATTGTTCCCAAGAAGGGAACCCTTGTTGACGGAGATAGAGAACTCTTTTCCACGTTCACTTTCCATCCGTGAGATCTGAGAAAGGCCAGGACAATGTCCGTGTGAGCCTTTGCTTGAGGAAGGGACGACGCTTGAATCAGAATGTCGTCCAAGTAAGGTACTACGGCAATGCCCCTTGGTCTTAGCACAGCTAGAAGGGACCCTAGTACCTTTGTGAAAATCCTTGGAGCAGTGGCTAATCCGAAAGGAAGCGCCACGAACTGGTAATGCTTGTCCAGGAATGCGAACCTTAGGAACCGATGATGTTCCTTGTGGATAGGAATATGTAGATACGCATCCTTTAAATCCACCGTGGTCATGAATTGACCTTCCTGGATGGAAGGAAGAATTGTTCGAATGGTTTCCATCTTGAACGATGGAACCTTGAGAAACTTGTTTAAGATCTTGAGATCTAAGATTGGTCTGAACGTTCCCTCTTTTTTGGGAACTATGAACAGATTGGAGTAGAACCCCATCCCTTGTTCTCCTAATGGAACAGGATGAATCACTCCCATTTTTAACAGGTCTTCTACACAATGTAAGAATGCCTGTCTTTTTATGTGGTCTGAAGACAACTGAGACCTGTGGAACCTCCCCCTTGGGGGAAGCCCCTTGAACTCCAGAAAATAACCTTGGGAGACTATTTCTAGCGCCCAAGGATCCAGAACATCTCTTGCCCAGGCCTGAGCGAAGAGAGAGAGTCTGCCCCCCACCAGATCCGGTCCCGGATCGGGGGCCAACATTTCATGCTGTCTTGGTAGCAGTGGCAGGTTTCTTGGCCTGCTTTCCCTTGTTCCAGCCTTGCATTGGTCTCCAAGCTGGCTTGGCTTGAGAAGTATTACCCTCTTGCTTAGAGGACGTAGCACTTTGGGCTGGTCCGTTTCTACGAAAGGGACGAAAATTAGGTTTATTTTTGGCCTTGAAAGGCCGATCCTGAGGAAGGGCGTGGCCCTTACCCCCAGTGATATCAGAGATAATCTCTTTCAAGTCAGGGCCAAACAGCGTTTTCCCCTTGAAAGGAATGTTAAGTAGCTTGTTCTTGGAAGACGCATCAGCTGACCAAGATTTCAACCAAAGCGCTCTGCGCGCCACAATAGCAAACCCAGAATTCTTAGCCGCTAACCTAGCCAATTGCAAAGTGGCGTCTAGGGTGAAAGAATTAGCCAATTTGAGAGCATTGATTCTGTCCATAATCTCCTCATAAGGGGGAGAATCACTATCGACCGCCTTTATCAGCTCATCGAACCAGAAACACGCGGCTGTAGCGACAGGGACAATGCATGAAATTGGTTGTAGAAGGTAACCCTGCTGAACAAACATCTTTTTAAGTAAACCTTCTAATTTTTTATCCATAGGATCTTTGAAAGCACAACTATCTTCTATGGGTATAGTGGTGCGTTTGTTTAAAGTGGAAACCGCTCCCTCGACCTTGGGGACTGTCTGCCATAAGTCCTTTCTGGGGTCGACCATAGGAAACAATTTTTTAAATATGGGGGGAGGGACGAAAGGAATACCGGGCCTTTCCCATTCTTTATTTACAATGTCCGCCACCCGCTTGGGTATAGGAAAAGCTTCTGGGAGCCCCGGGACCTCGAGGAACTTGTCCATTTTACATAGTTTCTCTGGGATGACCAAATTGTCACAATCATCCAGAGTGGATAATACCTCCTTAAGCAGAGCGCGGAGATGTTCCAACTTAAATTTAAACGTAATCACATCAGGTTCAGCTTGTTGAGAAATGTTCCCTGAATCAGTAATTTCTCCCTCAGACAAAACCTCCCTGGCCCCATCAGACTGGTTTAGGGGCCCTTCAGAACCATTATTATCAGCGTCGTCATGCTCTTCAGTATCTAAAACAGAGCAGTCGCGCTTACGCTGATAAGTGTGCATTTTGGCTAAAATGTTTTTGACAGAATTATCCATTACAGCCGTTAATTGTTGCATAGTAAGGAGTATTGGCGCGCTAGATGTACTAGGGGCCTCCTGAGTGGGCAAGACTCGTGTAGACGAAGGAGGGAATGATGCAGTACCATGCTTACTCCCCTCGCTTGAGGAATCATCTTGGGCATCATTGTCATTGTCACATAAATCACATTTATTTAAATGAGAAGGAACTCTGGCTTCCCCACATTCAGAACACAGTCTATCTGGTAGTTCAGACATGTTAAACAGGCATAAACTTGATAACAAAGTACAAAAAACGTTTTAAAATAAAACCGTTACTGTCACTTTAAATTTTAAACTGAACACACTTTATTACTGCAATTGCGAAAAAATATGAAGGAATTGTTCAAAATTCACCAAAATTTCACCACAGTGTCTTAAAGCCTTAAAAGTATTGCACACCAAATTTAACCCTTAAAAATAACGGAACCGGAGCCGTTTTTAACTTTGACCCCTTTACAGTCCCTGGTATCTTTTGCTGAGACCCAACCAAGCCCAAAGGGGAATACGATACCAAATTACGCCTTCAGAAAGTCTTTTCTATGTATCAGAGCTCCTCACACATGCGACTGCATGTCATGCCTCTCAAAAACAAGTGCGCAACACCGGCGCGAAAATGAGGCTCTGCCTATGATTTGGGAAAGCCCCTAAAGAATAAGGTGTCTAAAACAGTGCCTGCCGATATAAACTTATCAAAATACCCAGATTAAATGATTCCTCAAGGCTAAATATGTGTTAATAATGAATCGATTTAGCCCAGAAAAAGTCTACAGTCTTAATAAGCCCTTGTGAAGCCCTTATTTACTATCTTAATAAAACATGGCTTACCGGATCCCATAGGGAAAATGACAGCTTCCAGCATTACATCGTCTTGTTAGAATGTGTCATACCTCAATCAGCAAGAGACTGCACACTGTTCCCCCAACTGAAGTTAATTCCTCTCAACAGTCCTGTGTGGAACAGCCATGGATTTTAGTAACGGTTGCTAAAATCATTTTCCTCATACAAACAGAAATCTTCATCTCTTTTCTGTTTCTGAGTAAATAGTACATACCAGCACTATTTTAAAATAACAAACTCTTGATTGAATAATAAAAACTACAGTTAAACACTAAAAAACTCTAAGCCATCTCCGTGGAGATGTTGCCTGTACAACGGCAAAGAGAATGACTGGGGTAGGCGGAGCCTAGGAGGGATCATGTGACCAGCTTTGCTGGGCTCTTTGCCATTTCCTGTTGGGGAAGAGAATATCCCACAAGTAAGGATGACGCCGTGGACCGGACACACCTATGTTGGAGAAATTAACACTTATTTTAATAAAGAACACATATACTCTATTTTAAATAAATAAATAGATTTGTCAGTGTCAATGTCTGAGGAAGGATCTTCTGTATCAGATAGATCCTCATCAGAAGAGGATAAATTATGTTGTTGGTCATTTGAAAATTCATCAACTAAATGAGAAGTTTTAAAAGACCTTTTACGTTTATTAGATAACAGAGAACCGATGAAATAGACCCCCGTTAGGGAAATCATTGTATTCAATAAGTGATACTCTCTTCACGTCCCTCTGACATTCGCTGTACTCTGAGAGGAATCGGGCTTCAACAATGCTGAGAAGCGCATATCAACGTAGAAATCTTAGCACAAACTTACTTCACCACCTCCATAGGAGGCAAAGTTTGTAAAAACTGAATTGTGGGTGTGGTGAGGGGTGTATTTATAGGCATTTTGAGGTTTGGGAAACTTTGCCCCTCCTGGTAGGATTGTATATCCCATATGTCACTAGCTCATGGACTCTTGCCAATTACATGAAAGAAATTGGAGTATGATATTAAAAAGTCATTATTTGACAAACAGGGTAGATACATAATAGTACAGATGACAATCAATGAGCCAATAACAATGTAATATTTATGGCCCAAACGAGATTAACGGTCCATTTTGGGAGGATATAACAAAAATTTTGGTTAATAATATTGACACTAAACTGATATTGAGAGGCAACTTCAATCTTGCCCCAAACTTTCACTTAGACAGAACAGGCAGTTCTTTAGGAGGCCTGAAGAGGGGGTCGATTAAAAGAGGGAAATTTGACAAAAAAAATTGTGAATTATATTTCAGAGATAACAGGTTTAGTGGATGTATGGATGATAAAAAATCCTACCCAAAGAGAATATACGTATCACTCAAAGGTTCAAGCTTCTTTTTCAAGAATTGATTTTTTTTATGGTCTCAAAGACCTTAACTGCATATGTAGAAGAAGTTAAGATAAATTATATTATTTCAGATCACGCTGCAATTGATTTAAGTTTAAAGGGACAGTCTACCATAGAATTGTTAGTGTTTTAAAAGATAGATAATCCCTTCATTAGCCATTCTCCAGTTTTGCATAACTAACAGTTATATTAATATACTTTTTACCTCTGTGATTACCTTGTATCTAGGAACCTTCTTCCAAACCCCTGATCACATGACTGTGACTGTTTATTATCTATTGTCATAAATTTAGCATTGCTTTGTGCTAAATATTAAATAACCCCCTGTTCCTGAACACAGTGTTATCTATACGGCCCACGTGTACTTTCTGTCTCTTTGTGTTGAAAAGAGATTTAAGAAGCATGTGATAAGAGGCAGCCCTCTCAGGCTTAGAAATTAGCATACGAGCCTACCTAGGTTTAGTTTAAACTAATAATACCAAGAGAAAAAAGTAAATTTGATGATAAATGTAAATTGGAAAGTTGATTAAAATTAAAAGTCCTATCTGAATAATGAAAGTTTAATTTATACTAGACTGTCCCTTTAACTTTAAGAAGGAAGAATTATGATACTCAAAGTTTTAGATTTCCTAAATTTTTTATAGGGTTCAGAATCTTTTAGGAAACATATTGAGGAAAAATGGGATGAATATTTGAACAACAATATAAGTAGTTGTGATAATACACAAATTATTTGGGAGACAGGAAAAGCTGTTATGAGAGGTGAGATAAATTAATTTGTAATAAATTATAACAGAGAAATTAATAGACAATATAAAGAACTGAGTGAAAAAACAACACTCATAGTCAATATTTAGAATCTAAATCAGAATTCTGGAGTAAGAACTATATGGAAGATAAAAAGGAATTGGAAGTACATATAAATCAACATGCTATAAGAGATATTAGAAAAGATAAGGGGAAACTACATAGATTTGGTAATAGATCGGGTAAATTATTGGCTTCTTTAATTAAAGTGCAAAAATCATCAAGACAAATCATGTCTCTAAAAACTAAAGGAGAACTAATGTTCAATAACAGAGACAGGAGAGGAATTTAAGAATTATTATAATCTTTATACATCAGAAAGTACAACAGATGGAGTTAATATTAAGTCTTTTTTAGAGGACATTAATATTCCAAAGATTACATATGAACAGCAAGAAATATTAAATTCTAGTATTGTGAGAAAGTTGATAATGTAATAGCAAATATGCCAATAGGCAAGGCGCCAGGCCCAGACGGATTACCGTTAGAATGGTATAAAATTATGAAAAAATCATTAATAGATTTAATGACAGATCTGTTTAATGGATACTTTAGTGATAGAATTAAACCCTCCTCAAATTTCTCGGCAGCTAATATTGGGGTAATACCAAAAGTTGGGAAAGACCCAAGACAGGATTATAAGATCTTGACAAAAATACTTGCAAATAGGTTAAAAATTTTACTTCCTGGGTTAGTTCATAAAGATCAATCAGGTTTTATTCAGGCTAGACCCTCATGTAAGAACATTCGTAAAGTGCTACATATAGTTAATCATTTTTGGCTAATGAAAAAACAATATAGTGAAGAATTGATCCCAAATACTCTGCTGTTGGCATTGGATGCTGAAAAGGCCTTCGACAAAGTCGAATGGCCATATTTAAATACATGTCTAGGGGAATATAATATAAAAGGCCCTTTTACTAAGTTTATTGAAAACATATATTCAAAAACAAATGCCTCAGCTAATGTCAATGGTAAATTATCATCTAGATTTAATTTGAGCAGAGGAACTCGTCAGGGTTGTCCCTTGTCCCCCCCTCTTGTTCAATTTGGTATTAGAACCTCTGGCAGTGAAATTAAGAAATACATATACTGGTATAGAGTTAGATGGTAATAGTTACCATCTGTCACTATATGCAGATGATATGCTATTTGTCCAAGATCCATAGATAAACTTAAAAAAAAGATTCTGAAAGTTGTTGCTGAATTTGGACAATTTTCAGGGTTTAAAAATTAATGGCTTGAAATCAGAAGTCTTATGGTTAAATAAACGACAAAACTGTGACATTAGTGAATTCTGTTTTCTGGAACCACCAATCAATAATCACCTATTTAGGTATTAATATAGCTCTTAATCCAGAAAAATTGTATAATATAAATTATGACAAAGTATTTACATCTATAGAACAATCCCTTAAAAAAATTGAATAATTTACCAATTTCACTTATGGGGAAAGTACACATAATAAAAAATGATATTACCAAAACTGTTATACCCCTTAAATATGCTGCCAATTTTAATTCCAAGGAAAAACATTGAAAGATTGAATAAAATCTTTAACAGATTTATTTGGAAGGGGAAAAAAAACATGGATACGTGGTATAAAGATATTCTGAAAGCATGGAATATAACTACTAAGATTCTTCAATTCTCAGTCAAAGGCTCAATATTTTTACCCATAAAAGGGAACCCAAAATTTGGACCTGGAAGAGAACGCTATTTTCACAGAATGGGGGAGAAGGGGGATAACTAATATAGGGGACTTACTAGACCCATTAAAAAAAAAATCAATATGTACATTTGATGAATTAAAGTAGAAGTATAATTTACCCGAGTCGCATAACTATGCATACATTCAAATATCACACTATATAATAAACATCATTAAAATATATTCATCTTTCATATGGGAATGTCATCCCTTACAAAATATGGTAGAAGATTTAAAAAAAAAAAAAAAAAAAAAAAAGTCATATTCTGGATTGTACAAAGCATTAATAAAATCAAATGTAACTAATATAAGGTGAAAGATGATAGAAGGTTGGCAAAAAGAAGCCTCCATATATTTAAATGTGTCCGAAATGGAAAAAAGTTTGAAAACTATTATAGCCACCACATATGATTCATACTTTAGGGAATCGCAGATTAAAATATTACATAGATTCCTATATAACACCAAAAATTGCCTCAAAATGGTTTAAATGTGAAACGAGATGTATACGATGTAATTATATGAAGCCTAACTTAAAACATCTTTTGTGGGACTGCCCGAAAATAAAACAATTCTGGGCAAAGATTAGTTTTTGGGCGAGTAAGGTTTTTGGATACAAGATCACAATAAGTTTTTTGAATACAATACTTGCATTAAATAGTCAAGTTAAACAGGAAAATGTAAAAATGATGACTATGATAATTTTGTCAGGAAGGAAATGTATAATGAATAGATGGATTCTAAAAAAAGGTCCTAATATGAAGGAATTCCAGAACATTTTGTTGGAACAATTAAATATAGAACTATTTGATACAATGTATGACAGGGATTTAAGGAGTATAAAAAAAAATGGAGTGGCTTTATAGATAATCTAGAATTGCATATGAAATGTAAAATTCTGACGCAATTTAGGGATTTATTTTAACCAGGACTATATTTGGAACGAATTAGGTTCTGGAAGGGAAATACTTCCGAAATATGGAGTTATCTATGCACTTTAGTGATAGGAATTAAAGTTACTGAGTGATTGTTAAAAACTGATATGGGAACAAATGTTTTATGAAAGTTATTATTGAGTCAGTACTGGTGCAAATTATATATCATGTGCACAGGAAGGTTACTCTGCATCAAGAAATTATCATGCAGTTTTTAAGTAGTAAATATATATGAACTGATATTAGTGTTGGACATGTACATTTATTGTTATTGGCAAAATCTATATCTATGTATTTGCTTGTTTATACAATGGAATTTTCATAAATAAAAAAAAAAAAAAAGTTTACATACCCTGGCAGAATTTATGATTTCTTGGCCTTTTTTCAGAGAATATGAATGATAACACAAAAACTTTTTTCTTTCACTCATGGTTAGTATTTGGCTGAAGCCATTTATCAATCAACTGTGTTTACCCTTTTTAAATCATAACAGAAACTACCCAAATGACCCTGATCAAAAGTTTACATACCCTGGTGATTTTGGCCTGATAACATGCAAACAAGATGACACAAAGGGGTTCGAATGGCTATTAAAGGTAACCATCCTCACCTGTAATCTGTTTGCTTGTAATTAGTGTGTGTGAGTGTGTGTATATAAAAGGTCAATGAGTTTCTGGACTCCTGACAGACCCTTGCATCTTTCATCCAATGCTGCACTGACGTTTCAAACTCTAATCAAGAAGTGGAAAATGAGGGGTTCTGTTTGATAACATACTGCATTCATCTTGCCATCAATTCTGACCAAATTTCCTGTGCCTTTGTAGCTCACACATCCCCGAAACATCAGCGATCCACCTCCGTGTTTCACAATAGGAATGTTTTACCTTTCATCATAGGCCTTGTTGACTCCTCTCCAAATGTAGCGTTTATGGTTATAACCAAAAAGCTAAATTTTGGTCTCATCACTCCAAATGACTGTGCCAGAAGGTTTGAGAATTCTTTCTGTGCTGTTTGGCATATTGTAAGCGGGATACTTTGTGGCATTTGCATAGTAATGGCTTTCTTCTGGCGACTCGACCATGCAGCCCATCTTTCTTCAAGTGCCTCCTTATTGCACATCTTGAAACAGCCACACCACATGTCATGTATTTCACCTGAAGTTATTTGTGAGTTTGTTTTTGCATCCCGAACAATTTTCCTGGCAGTTGTGGCTGAAATTTTAGTTGGTCTACCTGACCGTGGTTTGGTTTCAACAGAAGCCCTCATTTTCCACTTCTTGATTAGAGTTTGGACACTGCTGATTTGCATTCTCAATTCCTTGGATATCTTTTTATATCCCTTTCCTGTTTTATACAGTTCAACTACCTTTTCCCGCAGATCCTTTGACAATTCTTTTGCTTTCCCCATGACTCAGAATCCAGAATCGTCAGTGCAGCACTGGATGAACGATGCAAGGGTCTGTCAGGAGTCAGGAAAATAATTGACCTTTTATACACACACACGAATTACAAGCAAACAGATCACAGGTGAGGATGGTTACCTTTAATAGCCATTCAAAACCCTGTGTGTCAACTTGTGTGCATGTTATCAGGCCAAAATCACCAGGGTATGTGAACTTTTGATCAGGGTCATTTGGGTAGTTTGTTGTCATGATTTAAAAAGAGTAAACACAGTATATATATATATATATATATATATATATGCTATACAAAAACTAGGGAATGGGTAATAAAAGGGGATTATCCATCTTTTAAAACAAATTCTGGTGTAGACTGTCTATTTAAGCTGCAAATAGTCTCCTGCACACTTTCTATATCAGGCAGCAAAAAGGTAAAAAAAAAAAAAAAAAAAGTTATTTTTGAATGAATATTGTTCTGGCCACTTTGAAATGGCTGCCAAACTCCACCCACTGATGACATCACAATCTGGACTGCATCTAGGCACTCGGCTGAATAGCATTGACAGCCTGTTGAATACAACTAGTGAGCCTTTTGTGATTGGATGCCATATGCAGCCCATATTGTGATGTAATCAGTGGGCAGAGCTTGGCAGCCATTTCATAGTAGCCAGAAACAATATTCATTTTAAAATAAACTTTTTTACCATTCCTGTTGCATGATATATAAAGGGGTGCAGAAGGCTATTTGCAGCTTAATCTAAGGTAAAACTAAGATGACTAAGGTGTAGACTGTCCCTTTAATTGAGAGAAGCTGTATAAATGCACAGATATTAGTGATTAACACACCCCAGAGGTGGCTGACAGAAAGACAAATACAATACCAGGCACACTTACATATACATGGTTTCACGTGCAGGAAGCAAGCCTTGGTAAGATCACCCAACAGAGCAAAGGAACTTTGCCGTACCTCAGGCATAATGTCCTGAGAGGAAAGAAAAAAAAAAAACGAACAGATGGAAGCAGGAAGGCAGACAGTGTCAGACATAGTGGACAAAATAACAGATCAGAGGGATATAGGAAGAGAGCAAACAAGGTGAGACAAAACGGCAATAAAAGGTCTAAAAAGACGTGATAAATATATATAACTCAGGAGAATAAAGGACATGAAAATACATGGACTAAATATGTATTCTGTGGACAAGGAAGCCAATTGAAAACATAATGGAGATGCTGGCACTATTTAAAAGATTATTCAAAAACTATTAGAATATTCTTTTTTAAATGAGGTAAAATCTATATGATTTTTTTTTCTCTTAGACTGCATAACACCTTTTCTGTATTATATAAAAGGGTGGGGGGGGTTTTAATGCTAAATTGGGGTAAGGAAAAAACACCTTTAAGTGTATTCATATAAAATATAATGCATTAAGAATTGAACCCTGTTAAAATGTAGCTTGGCCATGCTCACCTGCATACATTGGAAGAGCAAAGTCATGATGTTGCTTCTGGCTACTAATTGCTCTACATGTCCACCTAAGCCTTCTGCAAGCCCACTCAGTAGGTCCAGAGCTACAATCATGAAGTCCTTATCAGGAGCCTCGTATTGATCCGGGTGCTGACTGTACATCTGCCAGATGACAAAAATAAAATGATCCAGCAAATTAGTGAGATGTTTAATCCTATAGGTGACAGATGTAATTATACCAAAAGCCCCTTGGGGCAATATACTCACCATGGCCTGGGCCAAAGTCTTTTGTACTAAAGTCACACAGCGCTGATATACAGGCTCACAATATGGTAAGAAACCACTCTGGAGGGCTGTAGCTATGGATGACAAGCACTGCAGAGAAAGAAGATTGTTATTATATTTATGTTTGTGAAATTTCAATTTGTATCTTGTGAAACATCGAACATTTCTCCAGGTACATATATCTGAGCAACAATTCATTTGAGAAGAGAACATTTATTTTAGAAAGTTATATGTCTGAGGAACTTTCCAAGTAAGTCTTAAAAACCCTTTAGTTTACATTACACTTCTCTTCATTATAAAAAAGTGACCACAATGGTGAACTGAAACAGTCATCTGAAGGAAGTAGGCTACACAGATAATTATGGATTCTTATGAGTTTTATATATGAAAACACTAACAAACATCAGAAGTCTCTAATGAAAAGATGAGGTAACAGGATATACATGGAAACCAGCATCAGTCGTCAGCTATATACTGACTGATTTGTATATTATATTAAAATACATAGGAAACCGCCTTTAAAGCCGTATCAGAAAAGAACGACCGGTATTAGCAAGCAACACAAATACAATAAATGTGAAAAGAAATAGTTAACATAGGCTAAGGTTTAAATGAAATTTGTGGTCTTAAAGGGACAGTCAACACTTTTTTAAAAAGAAAGATAAATGCCTTTACTACCCATCCCCCAGCTTTTCACAACCAACATGGTGATATTAACATACTTTATAACCTTTATAACCTGTTTCTAAGTCCCTAAAGACAGCCCATGATCACATGCTTTTGTATTTGCTTTTCACATCAGGGGAAGCCAATTCATGTGAGCCATCTAGATAACATTGTGCTGACGCCCATGGATTCTAACAACACAGCACTAATTGGCTTAAATGCAAGTCAATAGATAAAGTCATGTGATCAGGGGGCCGTCAGAAGATGCTTAGAAAGAAGGTAATCAGAGGTAAAAAATGTTTTTAATATAACCATGTATTCTGTGCAAAAATGGAGAAAGGTAATAAAAAGGGATTATCTTTTAAAACTATAAAAAAAAAAAAAAAAAAAAAAAAAATTGAGTTGACTGTCCCTTTAACAATCAAGGACGTACAGGGTACGTCCTACAAAAACTGTCACTTAAGGACGTACCCTGTACGTCTTCAGGGGTTTCAAGCGGTGGAAGCAATCGTGATCGCTTCCAAGGTATTGCAGTTATGCCTCGATATTGAGGTATCACTGCAATACCTTTTTTTACCCACAGATGCAGAGAGCCACTCTGACCCGCTCTGTATCAGCCAGCAATGGTGCTGATCGTTGGTGGGTGGGAGCCATAGCAGGGAGGTGGCCCATCGCTGGATCACTTCCTGATCCGGTGCGCTCAAGTGGTTGGGAGCATGCGCGGCGGGCGAGTGTGCGCTAGTACCTTAAAGGGACAGTTCGACCAAAAATGTTCTCCTCTTTAAATTATTCCCAATGATCCTTTTTACCTGCTAGAGTGTATTAAATTGGTTACAAGTAGCCATTTACTCCTATTTCAGCATTTGAAATAGCTGATTTAGCCTGTGGTATAACCACCTATACTTAGGGTTGCCACCTCAGCCATGTTTTCCTGGGCCCTTATGAGTTACCCATGCTGCAGGGTGTGCAGGGAGGAACATGTATTGTGTTTATGGACAGCACTATTCATATTCCTCCCTGCACACCCTGCAGCATGTGTAACTTATAAGTGTTCTGTATTTTAAGGGACAGGTGGCAACCCTACCTATACTGAAAGTTGATACTGGAGTATAAGCTATTGACAAGCCTAAGTAAACACAGCCAGCAGAAGAAGTTACACTCTCAGTGGTGTGCAGGAAAGTTAATAAAATGATAATTGTCCATTGTTCTCCCTATGTATTGAGCTTTGGTGTTCCAGCCAAATAAAAAGGTAAGGAAGCAAGTTTGTGTACACAAAGTTATAACATAATGAGATCTGATATCACCTTTAAATTCAACCCATTGTAATAGGCTGTGGTTTCAAAGCACAAAAACAGCTACTTCATATACAGAAATAAGCATGAAAATGCAATTTCTCAAATATTTTATACTCTGCAGTTGGTATAACAAGTTATTTAAAATACATTAAAAGGGACAGTCTAGTCCAAAACAAACTCATGATTAAATCTAGGAGGTTCATATGCTAATTCCTAAGCCCTTGAAGGCCGCCTCTTAGCTCAGGGCATTTTGACAGTTTTTCACCACTAGAGGGTGTTAGTTCATGTGCTTCATATAGATAACACTGCGCTCACGCACGTGGAGTTCCTATGAGCCAGCCCTGATTGGCAACAATGCAAGTCTGTCAAAAGAACTGAAATAAGGGGGGCAGTTTGCAGAGGCTTAGTTACAAGATAATCACAGAGGTAAAAAGTATATTAATATAACAGCGTTGGTAATGAAAAACTAGGGATTGGCATAATAAAGGGATTATCTATCTTATAAAACAATATTCTGGTGTAGACTGTCCCTTTAATGGAAAAACAATTTTGTCCCTTTAAAATAAAATACATTGAAGGTGATGGGATGGAGGCTTAATAAAAGTTAAGAAAGGGATCGGGGAGGGGGTAGGCTATTGAGGGGGGGGCAGCTACACTACAGAAAAACCAGCTTTTTTGCCAAAAGTATAATATAAAAACTACTTTTTTTTTTGCAAACTGGATACTGACAGACAGGAGCCAGTACCCAATATGGCGGCAAATAGGGGGAGGGTTAGAGAGCTGGGGGGTTTTTTGGAAGGGGGAAAAAAAAAAAAAAAATCAAGGAGGTTGGGGGCTAAGAGGGGATCCAACACTGCAGAATGAAGAAAAGTGTGTGTGTGTATGAGTATATATTAGAGTTGCACCGATACTAGTATCGGTGCCGATACCAAGTATTTGCATGAGTACTTGTACTCATGCAAATGCACCGATACTTAAACCGATACCTGCACTTCATACCCATACTCTATCTTGTGGAGATTTTTCAAACTGCATGTTCCCATTTCATTTTAAGCTGCAGTGGAGACTCAACTAAAAATGGTTATCTTCTGTTCTTCCAATACAAATTGCTGTTGTATTGTATTATTGTAAGAGAGATCACTGTACCTTGTTCAGACAAACCCCTGAAGTACTGGGTAGTTAATAAACGGAGATTTCCAGCTCTGGCTAAAATGGTCCAAAATTATCTTTCTGCCCCATGCAGTAGTGCTGAAAGTGAGACTGTTCAGCTTAGCATTAAACAACATTGCTGTTAGCAGAAACAGACGTATAGCTGAACATACAGAGATGCTTCTGTTCCTTAAAAAGAACTTGCTACTAACTTTTCAAAAATTATTATAATTGCTAGATTGCCTGTTATACTGCTAGTTCTTCTCTTGCACAATTATGCTCAAAACATACTGTACTCTGAAGAACATCCTTAGCTTATATAATTGCAGAAAGAGTTCATAGAAAAAAATCAGTTAAATCCTATGAACACATATCTTACAATAATAGGACTAGATTTAGATTACATTTGATATGTAAGCTTTACCAATGCTCTGTTCACATTTCCAACACAATAGACTTTAATGGAGTTGCACATGCAATGAGCATTGGTAAAGCTTACCAGTCAAATGTAATCTAGCCCATAGTGTTGTTCCCCATGTTTAAACAGTGCACTGGTATATTTTTTTACTGCATTGCACTTTTGGTTGGTTGTGATATTACATTTGTTTTATTGTTGTTATTATGAATATATTTTAATGTAATATTTTTATTTATAAACGTGTTCTGTGAAATTTCTTCGAGTTTTTACAACTTTGTGACAACAAGAAAATAAAACTGTTTTATTATTTAATAATATCTTTTGAGTTACAGTTCTTCATAATTATAAAGAAGCTATCTTAAATCATTAGTCTGTATGGTGCTTGGGACACTGTCACATGACATTAAAAAAGTATCGGCGAGTATTTTTTAAAAAGTATCGGTACTTGTACTCTGTCTTAAAAAAAAATGGTATCGGTGCAACGTGTGTGTATATATATATATATATATATATATATATATATATATATATATATATATATATATATATATATATATATATATATATATATATATATATATATATATATACACACACACACACACACACACTATATATACACACACACTCTATCTATCTCTATACATACATACAGTAGAACAGCAATGAATCCCACGCACGGGCTCCGTGTTGCAGCCAGGATCCAAATGAAGCAGCCACACAGGATTTTTCATAAACACTCCGTTTTATTGGCAGTATTTTAACCAAACGTTTCAGCTCAAACACAATCCTTTGTCAATGGTGTACAAAACCAAAATGTGAAATACTGGACTAACCCACACCTTAAATACCCACCCAGCCCAAGTGACAGACCAATCAGTATATGCATCCGTTACACACCCACTCTCACAAGGCAAATATTTTTTTGCCGGGTTCACCATAGGCACGGCGTGACGTCATCACGCCACCTCCGTCCCAGGTGGATCCACAGTGGCCACACGCGACCATAGCAACCAGACAAACTGTGTTGTGCAGATGCGCAATCGGATGTAAATCTGACAGTGATCAGATCAACCCCACACAAAAATATAATAACAAAAAAGGTATCTAACTGTTTGTAATGCAGAACAGACCTTATATATAGCTTTTGGAAAAGAAAGCGCTACAATAACCCATAGTTTAATAACTAATAACACAGCCCTCTATACCCGCAGTATCAAGGCGTGTGGGAAGTAGCTAAGGAGGGTAAGCCCCCAAATGTGTTTAAATTAATACAAGATGCATCACGCCTAAGGAGTAGGTAGAAACTAAGTACTGAATGACTCCCAGTTGCTTGCAACTCATTTGTGTTTGTACCAACAGCCAAAGTCTATATTGACATTCAGTCCCCGAGGGGCAACGGTGTCCAAAGTGAAGATCCAGCGAGATTCCATTATTAATAGGGCTAATCCTCTATCTCCACCACGTCTGATGTGGGGCACATGATCAATCAGCATCACCCGTAACGAGGAGACAGAATGTCCTGCAACTGGTTGCTCAGATCGTCCCTATCAAATCGCCTGACGGATTGCCGTTTTGTGGTTTGCCAAGCGTTCCTTGAAAGGTGTCACCGTTTTACCTATGTAGAATTTTGAACATGGGCAAATAATGGCATAGACAACATATTCCGAGGTGCAAGAGAGTCTATGCTTTATTTTATACCTCTTGTTGTTGTGGGGATGTTGGAAAGATGTTCCAGTGATAAGATTGTTGCAAGTGACACAATTGCCACACTTGTAGCATCCTGGTTTCCCTCTCGTTAGCCATGTCTGTTTATCATAACAGTGTGTAGGGTCACTGAGTACCAGTAGATCTCTAAGGTTGCTTGCTCGTTTGTATACCAACCGGGGTACCGGAGCATCCACAAAGGGTAGGCTAGTATCCTTAGAGAGCATCATCCAGTGTTCCTTAATCACATTCTGGAGCATCCCGGATTATAAGTGGTTATGAAGTTCATCCGCTTGGGCTGTTCAATCGTTATCCGTTTTGATATTGTGCGATTCTGGGTGAGTTTGCTTGCTTCACTTCTTTGTTGATTTATTAGGGTCGGTGGATATCCTCTCCCCAGAAATTTTTGGGACATTTCTTCGAGTTGTCTCTCTTTTCGGGAGTCATCTGTGTTGTTCCGGACGACCCTCAGGAGTTGGGAGGAACCGACACCGTCTTTCTGAAATCTAGGATGGAAACTCTGATAGTGTAGAATAGAATTTTTATCTGTGGGTTTTTTAAACAAAGTGGTATGTAATTTATAACTATTGGGTGTTTCTACCCTGAAAATTTCCAGGCCAAGAAAATGAATCTGGTTATTGTTGTGTTCCATTTTGAATCTGATGGTCGAATCAAAGGCATTCAACCCTTCAACCCATCCAATAAGACTTTCAGGGGTACCACCCCAAATCATGAAGACATCGTCTATGTACCTACGGTACATTCTGATGGGGTTCTGTCTGGAGAAAATATTATATTTTTCATACATAGCCATATAGATGTTGGCATATGATGGGGCCATATTCGACCCCATCGCAGTGCCCATAATTTGTAAGAAGTACTCATTCTCAAATCGAAAGTAATTTTTCTCCAGGCAGAACTCCATCAGATGTAGCAGGAATTCTACAGGCGGACCTGTATATAGTGGATTATCACTCAGAATTTGTCTCACCATATCTATACCATGACCATGGGGTATCACTGTGTATAGACCTGAACAGTAGAGTCTTTAAGGAACGCTTTCAACTATGAAAACTAGTGAAGACTTGTGGAATAAGTCAAGAGTTTTCCACAAAATAGGGGCCATTCTTGAGAAGTTCTGTAGACAGAAATGTGAGGTGGTAACAAGAGGAGAGAATGAGATAATGAGGAAAGTGAAGGAGACTGGAGCAAGAGTATCTGGAGACAACATCTGAGATATAGGGTGGAGCAGATTTATTGAGGGCCTTGAATGTCAGGATTTTGTGTTTTATTCGGGAGGCTAGAGGAAGCCAGCAAAAGGATTGGCAAAGTGGTGAAGCTAATGAGGAGTGATGTTTAAAGGGACACTGTACCCAAATTTTTTCTTTTGTAATTCAGAAAGAGCATGCAATTTTAAGCAACTTTCTAATTTACTCCTATTATCAATTTTTCTTCGTTCTCTTGCTATCATTATTTGAAAAAGGCATCTAAGTTTTTTTTGGTTTCAGTACTCTGGACAGCACTTTTTTATTGGTGGATGAATTTATCCACCAATCAACAAGGACAACCCAGGTTGTTCACCAAAAATGGGCCGGCATCTAAACTTACATTTTTGCATTTCAAATAAAGATACCAAGAGAATGAAGAAAATGTGATAATAGGAGCAAATTAGAAAGTTGCTTAAAATTTCATGCTCAATCTGAATCACGAAAGAAAAATTTTGGGTACAGTGTCCCTTTAAGGAAGATCAGTATGGCAGAGGCATTCATTATGGCTTATAAAAAAAGGATAATTTGTAATGGAGAGTGGCGCTAGTAAAAGCTAAAAAGTGTTAAAAACTAGGAGACCAAATAAAATTTATTATCTACTGAATAAGCTTTAATTGTATATACTTTAATTTATATAGAAAAATAAATATCAATAGGAATAAGTATATATCCCTGTTATATTGGATAGACTGAAGTAAATCAAATCCTGAAATAACTGTTACTTGAATATTGGATAGAAATATAAATTGAGGATTGATAGATGTACTCTATTCATATAATTTTCAAATGGAATTTTATTACAATCACAGGTTTAATTAAATTACAGTCATAGGATGAAAATAAAAATATAAAATGGATAGCTATGTGTCTATACAGATAAAATATTTCAAAAATTAATCACAGGATTAAAAATCAAATATTAATGAGAGAGCCCATATGAATGTTTAGTCTTTTCTGGTATAATAACAATGTCCACAAATGTTACAAAAGAGTGTGGTCTGTATACTGAAACAGCAAACTTGTTATATTGTTGAAAAAATAACTTCGCAACAAAATTGTTTCAATCAGTTCATAGAATACCAAAGTTCAATTGATAGAGAGGCAAAGTTCCCAAATAGATGTGAAAAAACACAATTTATGCTTACCTGATAAATTTATTTCTCTTGTGGTGTATCCAGTCCACGGATCATCCATTACTTGTGGGATATTCTCATTACCAACAGGAAGTTGCAAGAGGACACCCACAGCAGAGCTGTAATATAGCTCCTCCCCTAACTGTCATAGCCAGTCATTCGACCGAAAACAAGCCGAGAAAGGAGGAACCATAGGGTGCAGTGGTTACTGTAGTTTAAATTTAAAAATTACCTGCCTTAAAATGACAGGGCGGGCCGTGGACTGGATACACCACAAGAGAAATAAATTTATCAGGTAAGCATAAATTGTGTTTTCTCTTGTAAGGTGTATCCAGTCCACGGATCATCCATTACTTGTGGGATACCAATACCAAAGCTAAAGTACACGGATGAAGGGAGGGACAAGGCAGGTACTTAAATGGAAGGAACCACTGCCTGTAAAACCTCTCTCCCAAATATAGCCTCCGAAGAAGCAAAAGTATCAAATTTGTAAAATTTTGAAAAAGTATGAAGCGAAGACCAAGTCTCCTCCTTGCAAATCTGTTCAACAGAAGCCTCATTTTTAAAGGCCCAAGTGGAAGCCACAGCTCTAGTGGAATGAGCTGTAATCCTTTCAGGAGGCTGCTGTCCAGCAGTCTCATAGGCTAAGCAGATTATGCTTCTTAGCCAAAAAGAAAGAGGTTGCCGAAGCCTTTTGACCTCTTCTCTGTCCAGAGTAGACAACAAACAAAGCAGATGTTTGACGAAAATCTTTAGTAGCTTGTAAGTAAAACTTTAAAGCACGGACCACGTCCAGATTGTGTAATAGACGTTCCTTCTTCGAAGAAGCATTAGGACACAAGGATGGAACAACAATCTCTTGATTGATATTCTTGTTAGATACCACCTAAGGTAAGAACCCAGGTTTGGTACGCAGGACTACCTTATCCGTATGAAAAATCAGATAAGGAGAATCACATTGTAAGGCAGATAGCTCAGAGACTCTACGAGCCGAGGAAATAGTTACCAAAAAAAAAACCCACTTTCCAAGATAAAAGTTTAATATCTATGGAATGAAGAGGTTCAAACGGAACTCCTTGAAGAACCTTAAGAACCAAGTTTAAGCTCCATGGTGGAGCAACAGGTTTAAACACAGGCTTAATTCTAACTAAAGCCTGACAAAATGCCTGAACGTCTGGAACATCTGCCAGACGCTTGTGCAAAAGAATAGACAGAGCAGAAATCTGTCCCTTTAAGGAACTAGCTGACAATCCTTTTTCCAAACCTTCTTGGAGAAAAGATAATATCCTGGGAATCCTGACCTTACTCCATGAGTAACCCTTGGATTCACACCAATAAAGATATTTACGCCATATCTTATGTTAAATTTTCCTGGTGACAGGCTTTCGTGCCTGTATTAAGGTATCAATAACTGACTCGGAGAAGCCACGCTTTGATAAAATCAAGCGTTCAATCTCCAGGCAGTCAGTCTCAGAGAAATTAGATTTGGATGGTTGAAAGGACCCTGAAGTAGAAGGTCCTGTCTCAGAGGCAGAGACCATGGTGGAAAGGATGACATGTCCACTAGATCTGCAAACCAGGTCCTGCATGGCCACGCAGGTGCTATCAGAATCACTGATGCTCTCTCCTGTTTGATCTTGGCAATCAGTCGAGGGAGCAGAGGAAACGGTGGAAACACATAAGCCAGGTTGAAAGACCAGGACGCTGCTAGAGCATCTATCAGTGTCGCCTTGGGATCCCTGGACCTGGATCCGTAACATGGAAGCTTGGCGTTCTGGCGAGACGCCATGAGAGCCAGTTCTGGTTTGCCCCAACGATGAATCAGTTGTGCAAAAACCTCCGGATGGAGTTCCCACTCAAACAGATAAAAAGTCTGACGACTTAGAAAAGCCACCTCCCAGTTCTCTAAACCTGGGATATGGATAGCTGATAGGTGGCAAGAGTGAATCTCTGCCCAGCAAATTATTTTTGAAACTTCTAACATCGCTAGGGAACTTCTTGTTCCCCCTTGATGGTTGATGTAAGCTACAGTCGTGATGTTGTCCGACTGAAATCTGATGTACCTCAGAGTTGCTAACTGAGGCCAAGCCTGAAGAGCATTGAATATCGCTCTTAGTTCCAGAATATTTATTGGAAGGAGAGACTCCTCCTGAGTCCACGATCCCTGAGCCTTCAGGGAATTCCAGACTGCACCCCAACCTAGAAGGCTGGCATCTGTTGTTACAATTGTCCAATCTGGCCTGCAAAAGGTCATACCTTTGGACAGATGGACCCGAGATAGCCACCAGAGAAGAGAATCCCTGGTCTCTTGATCCAGATTCAGTTGAGACAAATCTGTGTAATCCCCGTTCCACTGACTGAGCATGCATAGTTGCAGCGGTCTGAGATGTAAGCGTGCAAACGGCACTATGTCCATTGCCGCTACCATTAAGCCGATTACTTCCATACACTGAGCCACCGAAGGGCGCGGAATGGAATGAATAACCCGGCAGGAATTTCTTGTTAGTGGGGATAGAGAACTCTCTTCCTCGTTCACTTTCCACCCATGCGACCTCAGAAATGCCAGTACTACGTCCGTATGAGACATGGCAATTTGGAAGTTTGACGCCTGTATCAGGATGTCGTCTAAATAAGGGGCTACTGCTATGCCCCGCGGCCTTAGGACCGCCAGAAGCGACCCTAGAACCTTTGTAAAGATTCTTGGGGCTGTAGCTAATCCAAAAGGAAGAGCTACAAACTGGCAATGCCTGTCTAGAAAGGCAAACCTGAGAAACCGATGATGACCTTTGTGTATCGGAATGTGAAGATAAGCATCCTTTAGATCCACTGTAGTCATATATTGACCCTCCTGGATCATTAGTAGGATGGTACGAATAGTTTCCATCTTGAACGACGGAACTTTGAGGAATTTGTTTAAGATCTTTAGATCCAAAATTGGTCTGAAGGTTCCCTCTTTTTTGGGAACCACAAACAGATTTGAGTAAAAACCCTGTCCCTGTTCCTCCATTGGAACTGGATGGATCACTCCCATAACTAGGAGGTCTCGTACACAGTGTAAGAATGCCTCACTCTTTATCTGGTTTGCAGATAATTGTGAAAGGTGAAATCTCCCTTTTGGGGGGGAAGCTTTGAAGTCCAGGAGATATCCCTGGGATATAATTTCCAACGCCCAGGGATCCTGAACATCTCTTGCCCACGCCTGGGCGAAGAGTGAAAGTCTGCCCCCTACTAGATCTGTTACCGGATAGGGGGCCGTTCCTTCATGCTGTCTTAGAGGCAGCAGCAGGCTTTTTTGTCCTGCTTACCTTTTTTCCAGGTCTGGATTGGTCTCCAGACCGTCTTGGATTGAGCAAAAGTTCCCTCTTGTTTAGCATTAGAGGAAGTTGATGCCGCACCTGCCTTGAAGTTTCGAAAAGCACGAAAATTAGACTGTTTGGCCCTAGATTTGGACCTGTCCTGAGGAAGGGCATGACCTTTTAGTCCAGTGATATCAGCAATAATCTCCTTCAAACCAGGCCCGAATATGCTCTGCCCCTTGAAGGGAATGTTAAGTAGCTTAGATTTTGAAGTCACGTCAGCTGACCATGATCTAAGCCATAGCGCTCTGCGCGCCTGTATAGCAAAACCAGAATTCTTAGCCGTTAGTTTAATCAAATGAACAATGGCATCAGAAAGAAAATAATTGGCTAGCTTAAGTGCTCTAAGTTTGCCAAGTATGTCATCCAATGGAGTCGCTACCTGTAAAGCCTCTTCCAGAGACTCAAACCAGTACGCCGCAGCAGCAGTGACAGGGGCAATGCATGCAAGGGGCTGTAGGATAAAACCTTGTTGAATAAATATTTTCTTAAGGTAACCTCTAATTTTTTATCCATTGGATCTAAAAAAAAAAAAAAAAAAGCACAACTGTCCTCGACAGGGATAGTAGAACGCTTTACTAGAGTGGAAACTGCTCCCTCCACCTTAGGGACTGTCTGCCATAAGTCCCGTGTGGTGGCGTCTATTGGAAACATTTTTCTAAAAATAGGAGGGGAAGAGATCGGCACACCTGGTCTATCCCGTTCCTTAATAATTTCTGTAAACCTTTTAGGTATTTGGAAAAACATCAGTACACACCGGCACTGCATAGTATTTATCCAGTCTACACAATTTCTCTGGCACTGCAATGGTATCACAGTCATTCAGAGCAGCTAAAACCTCCCTAAGCAACACGTGGAGGTGTTCAAGCTTAAATTTAAATGCAGAAATATTAGAATCAGGTATCTTTCCTGAGTCATTAACATTACCCACTGACTGAAGCTCTCTTTCCTCAGCTTCTGCATATTGTGAGGCAGTATCAGACATGGTTCTTAAAGCGTCAGTATGCTCTGCATTTTGTCTCACCCCAGAGCTATCTCGCTTACCTCTAAGTTCAGGTAGTCTTGCTAATACCGCTGACAGTGTATTATCCATGACTGCCGCCATGTCTTGTAAAGTAAACGCTATGGGTGCCCTAGATGTACTTGGCGCCATTTGAGCGTGAGTCCCTTAAGCGGGAGTCAAAAGGGTCTGACACGTGGGGAGAGTTAGTCGGCATAACTTCTCCCTCGTCAGATTCCTCTGGTGATAAATTTTTTAAAGACAGAAAATGATCTTTATTGCATAAAATGAAATCAGTACATTTGGTACACATTCTAAGAGGGGGTTCCACAATGGCTTTTAAACATAATAAACAAGGAGTTTCTTCTATGTCAGACATGTTTATACAGACTAGCAATGAGACTAGCAAGCTTGGAAAACACTTTAAATCAAGTTAACAAGCAAATATAAACAACGGTACTGTGCCTTTAAGAGAAACAAATTTTGTCAGAATTTGAAAAACAGTGAAAAAATGCAGTAAATCAAACGAAATTTTTACAGTGTGTATAATAGGCTAACAGAGCATTGCACCCACTTGCAAATGGATGATTAACCCCTTAGTTCAAAAAACGGATAAAAAAAAAAAAATAGAATTTTTTTAACAGTCACAACCAACTGCCACAGCAAGCTGTGGCCCTACCTTCTCCAATAAACGACTTTGGAAAGCCTTTGGACCCTTTAGAGATGTCCTATAGCATTCAGAGGGCCTTTGAGGGAAGCTGGATGTCAGTTTGTAATTTTAAGTGCACCAACTGTAACTTTTTATACTACAACAGTGGAAAGCCTCAGTTTCTAGTCAAAATATAAGCCAGCCATGTGGAATAAAACTAGGCCCCAATAAAGTTTTATCACCAAAGCATATATAAAAACGATTAAACATGCCAGCAAACGTTTTATATTGCAATATCATAAGGGTATTACCCCACCCCTGGGAGTAAGCATGATACCAGTCGTTATTAAATCACTGTATTCAGACTTAACTTACATTAATCCGGTATCAGCAGCATTTTCTAGTGTTTTCCATCTCTATAAAAAATTATAACTGCACATACCCGATAGCGGAATAAACTGCACGCCATTCTCTCGCTGAAGTTACCTCATCTGTGTAATCCCCTCAGACATACGTGAGAACAGCAATGGATCTTAGTTACAACCTGCTAAGATCATAGAAACCTCAGGCAGATTCTTCTTCTATTTACTGCCCGAGATAAAATAGCACAACTCCGGTACTATTTAAAAATAAACTTTTGATTGAAGAAAATAAACTAGCTATATTTAACCACTCTCTCCTACAACGTCCTTGCTTGTTGAGAGTTGCAAGAGAATGACTGGGTATGACAGTTAGGGGAGGAGCTATATTACAGCTCTGCTGTGGGTGTCCTCTTGCAACTTC
The DNA here is from genome assembly GCF_027579735.1 of Bombina bombina. Taxonomy (NCBI): domain Eukaryota; kingdom Metazoa; phylum Chordata; class Amphibia; order Anura; family Bombinatoridae; genus Bombina; species Bombina bombina. Next base: position 702,387,001 of record NC_069504.1, read on the forward strand.
CTGTTGGTAATGAGAATATCCCACAAGTAATGGATGATCCGTGGACTGGATACACCTTACAAGAGAAATCAAGTCTGTTTAGCAGAGCGGCAATCTTGCTAATATGTTTTTGCAGTGAATTTGAATGGCACTTTTTGAGATGTATCTGACCCGCTATGTAGGTGGTCTTACCTCCTTCATGCGTTAACCCCGCTTCGTGGGTGGTCTTACCTCTTATCGAGTGCGGTTGGAATCTCAAGGCTTACCAGTCTTTTAAGCTTGGGTAAACGTAGCGGTGCATTAATTCTGTTTTCTTCAACTTGCGCAAGTTCTCCTATAAACCGATGGCTTCTTTACCTGCTCTTAGTACTCCGGTGTGTACGCAGGTGTAGATCTATGTGAGGTCCGTCGGTATTCCTGCACTTAGTACTCCTTGTACGCAGGCGACAGACAGGCAACTAATTTCTTTCAGCTCCTGAAAAAGCCCAGAACGCGGGTGAAACGCGTAGAAACCGTGATAGAAAGTTGTATTGCAAGGAATCCCTTTGCTAACCCAGACTGTGGAACCCACTCCAAGAAAAGGTTCACTATTGTACTGGTCGGAGCTGAAAGAAATTAGTTGCCTGTCTGTCGCCTGCGTACAAGGAGTACTAAGTGCAGGAGTACCGACGGACCTCACATACTGCAAAAACATATTAGCAAGATTGCCACTCTGCTAAACAGACTTGATTTTTCACATCTATTTGGGAACTTTGCCACTCTATCAATTGGACTTTGGTATTCTATGAACTGATTGAAACTATTTTGTTGCTAAGAGTTATTTTTTCAACAATATAACAAGTTTGCTGTTTCAGTATACAGACCACACTCTTTTGTAACATTTGTGGACATTGTTATTATACCAGAAAAGACTAAACATTCATCTGGGCTCTCTCATTAATATTTGATTTTTAATCCTGTGATTCATTTTTGAAATATTTTATCTGTATAGACATATAGCTACCAATTTTATATTTTTATTTTCATCCTATGATTGTAATTTAATAAAACCTGTGATTGTAATAAAATTCCATTTGAAAATTATATGAATAGAGTACATCTATCAATCCTCAATTTATATTTCTATCCAATATTCAAGTAACCGTTATTTCAGGATTTGATTTACTTCAGTCTATCCAATATAACAGGGGTATATACTTATTGCTATTGATATTTATTTTTCTATATAAATTAGTTAAAGTATATAAAATTAAAGCTTATTCAGTAGATAATACATTTATTTGGTCTCCTAGTTTTTAACACTTTTTAGCTTTTACTAGCGCCACTCTCCATTACAAATTATCTTTAAATTCGTTGACCAGGAAGGGGGTTTACAGAGAGAGGCTAAAGTGTTTTAAGTCCAAGCGCTGTGTATGTGTGTGTGTGTATATATATATATATATATATATATATATATATATATATATATATATATATATATATATATATATATATATATATATATATATATATATATATATATATACACACATATATACATACACATATATACATATACATCTATATATATCAAAGGATAGAGTTGC